>NW_010320129.1:55683-109987 GCF_000700745.2 Antrostomus carolinensis
TGCTGGAGAGATCAGAGGGGTACGCTTCAGCAACACGCAGGGCACAATCAGCATTCTTCACTGCCGAAATGAAAGTATCGTTCCTGCAAAGCAAAAGATCTCACTAAGGGTTTGTTACCTCCTTGTGATCTTGATGGTCTTGAACTGGCAGAAAGTAATGGCCAACAGATGTAGAAAAGGTAGTGTCTTGGGAAAGCTCTAAAGACTTTTTTTGGTTTTCCCCCCACGTCCCCGCAGAATATCCCTTTTATAAATCAAGGTTTCTTCATCACATACCACAGACTTTGTGTGCTATGTTATTCCAACAGTGAAACCGAAGTTCACTTACCTCCCTTCCAAGGCTGGGATTACAGAAACCTTACACACATCTCACTCTCCTCTCACTGCAGGCTCTCCAGTCCAATAAATAAATATTTGGCTGAGTTTTGCTGCCCTTTACCCAGTTAACTAAAAACAAATGCCTTCTGCTTTGTTAAAGGCAAGTCATGCCTACTTCTGTTGCTCCAGCCAGCAAAGTTTCTCAACCAGCTTGGCCTCTGAGGGACTGATTCCTTTATAGTGACTCTGAAACGGTTACCAAATCTTTCTGTGATCAACGTATGAAAAGAAAATAACATAATCCTGGGCTCTAAGCAGAGGAAGTAGCTGGTCATACCCTTTCACAAGACCACAGATGACCCACCTTTGCTCTTCTTTCCTCAGTAAAACTGGGGCGAAAGTATTGTGATGGAAGGCAAAGGGACAGGAGATGGAAGGGTTTGAGCAGTAAAGAGCTGTTAATATTACAGGCTCCTGTATTAAGATTATCTACTTTTTCTTTTCCTTTTTTTCTTGTGGATAGTGTGTTCAAACTAGTTTAGCACCGTATCTGAACTTGGCACAGCTCCTCAAGAGGAGGAAATGCAGGGCTGATGGTTAGTATTGTTTCAGACTAGGCATAGAAGTGATCCTGCCACAGACACGGCCTCTCATAAAGCTTGGTGGTTACCTGTCATAGCAAATGCAGGGGCAAAGCATTGATGGAGAAGCGCTGCTAGCATGTGATTGCAGCACTGGTGGGCCAAGTTGTGTTTGCCCGACTTTCCTGGGTGGTCGCCTGACTTGTACGCAGCACATGGAAACAGACCTTCTGGAATGTGAAACCATGCCTTCTGCATTTCTCCCACAACTATTTTATAGTTTTGACTGGCATGCGTGAAGGAAATGGAGAATAATAGAAGAAAAAACTTATATAACCCTTCAGCTGTGCTTCCTTTCCATACCAAGGTTTTGCATTTGAAGTGAAACGACCAATCTGTGTTATTGTGTAACTCTTTTTTTAAAGTTTTGTAATGGGTTTTTTTGGTAAATGAGTGAAAGGGTATTTTTTTCTGTTTTCCCTCAAACTCCTCTCCAGTTTAGACAGTGGATGCTTCTGTGTGTCTTCACTCAGAGAAACTGAATCAATGTGGATTTAGTGATTAGGTGATATGATTCAACATCTGAAAAATTTAAAGGATCCAGTTGTCCAAGACAGATTTATTTGCTTCCCAGTTTTACAGAAATAGGTTGTGAAGGGATCTTGAGTGTTTGGGGATTTTTCTCTTGTTCTTTTATTTTTAGTAATGATATTATAAACCAGTACGTATCCAGACTTTTGTAAGTCTCATATGTGAGTGCTGTATGTGGGATACGGAGAGAACATACGACTAGCATCTCTTTTTCCTTGTTCTCTGGATGTAGCTACCATCTACTAACTAGCTCTGTGATCATGACTCTTAATGTTTGGTGTAAGATAGAAGCAGCATGTCTTTTCAGTCCCTTCACAGAGAGAAAAAAGAGGTCTTTGCCAGCAGGACTCCTTTCTCCGTTGGGTTCAGCTGCATAGCGTGGAAGAGGCAGCCCCACAAGTGTAGGGAGTTGTCCCTTCAGAGCATGTTAAGGATCCAGCTTTGGTCCAACTGTGAATCACCCACTTGAGGCTGAGGATCCTTTGCACTGCTGCAGAAGTTACCACCCCATAACAGTAGGATCTTTGCCTGGGAAGCAAGCGCTTGAAAGGACACAAACATTTGGAAGGGGCATTGGAGCAGTAATGGTATGTAAGTTAACAGCGGTTAAGTTGTGCAAGAGCATGGAGGGTGAATGGGCGTGTGCGAGTGAAAAAGAAAATGCTTGCTTTTCCCCCAGCTCTGCCCTTGGAGGTACCCACATTCTCTGGGGACATGGTCCCAGTTTTGTGAGGGATGCTCAATGAGTCAAGTGACTTAGCATCTGAGCTTTGTAAATCTGGGGATAAGTGTTCCGTTGTTTGCAAGGTGCCTTGCAGTCCTCTGCTGAGCACATGTAATAAGTATACATGTAAAAAGTGCCCCTGCTGTTGCAGTGGCTTTCAAATTCAGTATCTTTTGTTTCGTTAACACAACAGCTCCCTAGCCTGCTTTGCCAGCAGCTCACTGAGATGCGTCGGGAGCTTACACCTCTTGGTTTCATCTGTCAAGAGCAATCTGTAATCCAGGGGTGTACAGGTAAGGGAGCCCTTCAGAGGCTTGTGGAAAAGGAGCAATGCGTTCAGCTTGATACCTACAGAAAGTGAATATTCTGTCCATTTCTTACTGTGTTGCACTATTCAGTTTTGAAAATTGTGGCTTGCATTTATCCTCTCAGTAGAATGAGGCAGTCCTCTCGGGCTCCTGGAGGAGACTAAGAAGTGTACACTTAATTGCTTTGTGAATGATGTGAAGTCTAGGAATGCAATCTAGCCATTGCTCATTAACTAGCTGAACCTATTAAACCTGGACAGCAAGCAGGACTGAGTCGGCCGCCCTTGATTGCAGGCAGCTAATGGAGCTGTGGGAACAAGCTGTGACTGCAGAGCGGAATTGGCAGGAGACTCCCATCAACCTTCTCTGTTTTGAACTCGCCCCACACTCCATTTAGACTTCTGGCCTGGAGACAGATGATTTCAGAGCAGCGAGGAGAGGGGGAAGGCGGAGGGTAGAAAGCATTGTCTTCCCAGCTATTTTAGCTTTGATCTGAAGTTAAAAGCTAACCAGAATTCGAATGGCATTGGTAATTTGACATTTAAACCTGCAGAAGCAGAAAGAATTGTCATCTGGCTGTGGCTGGCTTTGATTATTGATTGGATCTTGCACAGATGGTTCCATTACACAGTGCTAAAACAAAAGAAAATGCCCAAATAACGTGACTTGGCATCTCCTTGGTGTTTTTTAGCTCTGGGGGAATCAGCTGCTCTTACAAAGCACACATATAGGTGCTTTGGTACCAATGAAATATATCCTGTCTTGCAAAAGAGCGTGGTAGCACTTCCTTGCATCTTCATGCTATGCTAGAAGAAAACGAAATTCCTTACGTGTTAACTAGGTAGTTGAAGGTTTGTTGGTTGTTCAGGGATTTTTGTTTGTTTGTTTTTAGTAGCTTGAGGAAGCATCAACAAAATTTGTATTTTCCTAGGAAATTTGAAGCATTTAACCTTTTAAATGCATGAAGGCCTCAACTGGAGATGGATACAGCCCTGGCTATGTGGCATTTACCTCCAGAGCACTCTTGGCATTGCGCTGGAGCATTGTTTCTGAGCAGTTTGTGCTGCTCACTAAATCACCAGCATCTCATCCTTCAGCACTCCCATGCCTCCCATCCAGTTGCACTTTGTGCCCATCCTTATTTATCTTGTGGATTTTGCCAGGATCACAGCTTGGTGGTGTGGATTTGGGCCCAGTCAGACCGTCTGTCAAGGAGAAGGGGAGGAGAAGTAGTGGTTTCGACATGTTGCCTGACGAAGGGCATGCCCAAATGTGCTTTGAAATCTTTGCTCTACTTGCTTGTTTGGTACTTTTAAGTTGCTGCGTATTGTGGGATTTTTCTGCTGTTTTGCCTTAGTTTCTCCATTGTGGAGGGATTGTTTCATTTCTAGTCTGGATTCGTACATTTTGTTTATGCTGCTGGCAGATCCTATCAACACCCACTTTTCTGTGATATTTAAGCTTTAAAAGATAAAATAAAAATCTTTGGTGTCACAGAACACTGACTTGCTTATAAAATAGTAAAATAGTTCCATATACCAGAGTTGCTATTTAAAAATATTGTAGGAGTCTAGTAATACATTATCATTTTATGCATTTCACTCTGAGCAGTCCCACTACTGAGATGGTAGTGCACGCATGCAGCCCTGCTGAGATGCAGCCCCACTGAGGTCCAGCCCCTAGGATGGAGGCTGTAAACCAGCCCTGCATTTACGGAGGATGCGGGAAGCCATGGATGCCAGCAGCTTGAAACAAAGCGGCCAGAATAAACTGCTTTCTGGAGGAAAATGCTATGAAATTCATCAGTCTTGATGCATGACAGCCAGGGATCCTGTTGGACTTGCCCACCTTGGGGTCGCTAAGCCGTGTGAGGACACACACCATGACCCCCCAGCCTGTGCCACACTGGGCTTTGCTGCAGCCGCACTCAAGGCCAAGTATTTGGAGGGGCAGCTGTTTAACAAGCGTCTGCATGGGCTTGGTGTTAATAACTCGTTGCCCTTAGTAATCTTCACTGCATTAAAAGCAAATAACCCTTTCATTTGTCAGTGGCTAAAAATGGAGTAACCTGCTTTAGCTATAGGATAAGATGGGTTGAGTTGACTTGGGGTGGCCATGCACCAGGAGCAGCATGCGGATGGGCAGCTGCCACGTGTCCTTTGGTGGCTGGTGATCTCTTACATGATACTAAAGCAGTTGTGTCCTGAACACATGCAAAGTGTATTTCTCTGCATTATCCTAGGTATCCTTCAGCCTATTTTATATTTGGGTCCCTTTAAAACCAATATGAGTTGCTCTCAGATTAGCTATTTTATACGTATCTCAGCAGGCAGAGGACGTAGAGCTTTAGTGTAAGGACAACAAAAAAAAATTCAGATAATTTTGAGACACTAATTACTTCATTCTGGGAAATTCAGCCCTGCAGAGGCTAATAAAAACTAAAATTCAAGCTTGTATAATGTTTAGCAGAACTAATACCACAGTGTGTTTTCTGGTTATGATTTCAAAACCTTAGTGACATTTTATCTGAATGTTCCCATACAGACACTGTTATTCATGTCTGATAGTCTCAGGAGCAGCTGGGGGGGAACAGCAACCTCGACGGTGTGTAAGAGAGCTCCATCTTCCAAAAGGAATTGCATCGTGGCCAGCTGTGATGTCATAGCTCAGGGCTCAGTGAGCTGGCAGCAGCCTCCAAGTCTGTTTTTTCTAGCCAGGTGACATAGTAGCCTGTGCTAGTTTTTCACTCTTTAAAGAAAAATGAAGTGATTAATTCTTTCAATTTTAAAATATATCATGTCTAAAAGAGAGTTTTATGATAAAACCTCTTTTATTTTCATCTGACACTGCTCTGTTAGGCAGAAAGAGTCTTCCAATGCATTTTGTTGGGAAGTAATTAGTCTTGGGAGTGTGAGATGGGTTATAATCTCAATGTTATTTTACTGTTACTAAAATAGGCTAATTTTGTCTTTTGCTAATCCGTGCAAATCCCATTGATTTAACAGTGCTGCATGGATGAAAATAAGAAATGCGACTGGCCTATATTTTGTCATCTCCTTGCCTACTGTAAAAGCTTACAGAGCACATTGTTGGATGAAGCAGCCATCCTTCCTGTGCTGGAGCACCGCTACCAAATGCTGGCACAAGCCAGAGCATCACCTGCAATGCGAGCTAGCAGGTGAAGCACAGAACCTTTAATTTCTCTTGATTCAGCAGAATATATGTATATGCAATTTATCAATGTGTTTACAGCAAAACAGGCTAAGAGCAGAAAACTTTTCTAGAGATGGTGAAACCTGCTTTAAACTAAATGAGAAGCTTTAAAAGCTTACACAGATCTTGAGAAGCACAAAGGGCTGGACTGAACATTGCCTTTTCAGTCAAGTTTAGAACCTCTGCCTGCTTGCACAGGAACACATTTAGGTCAGTGCTTTGTGCTTTGCAAAATCTTTTCCCTAATCTCCTTCAGAGCATTTCTTACTATGATTTCAGTGGAGGGGGGAGGGAAGTGCTTCCAGGCTGAGACTTGTAGCTAAGTTGTCATGTGGAGTTAATCTGTTAGTAACGAAGACTGAACTGGTGTAGATAGATAGGCACTGAATTCTGAAACCTGCTATTTACTGGCAAGTATACTTGCCTGCATGTACTCATTATTTGGAAGCATTCAGCCAAGGTATCCAGAAACTTTTGAGTTTTTAAACTATTTGCCTAAGCCGTGGAAGCAAATTCTTGTTACCTGGGTTGACCTTGCTTTGTTTGTGTGTTTCAGTAAGATTCAGAGAGGTTGTGTGAGATGCTCTCTTCTATACACAGTTCCTTGCATTTGTCAGATAAGTGGAGCAGAAACATGGTTTCCTCCTTTCTCCACCCCCTTTTTTGTTTAATGAAATGGGAAATGTTGAAGCTACTGGAAACCTTGATGTGACATTTTTTGATGCAACGTTGCTGTCTCTTAGATTTGGGTCCTGTCAGCAAGTTGCAAACATCAGAAGCTCCTGTATTGCTGGTCTTCTTCAGCGTTGTTCTTTTACGAAGTTGGTAAGGAATAAGTAATCAGGCTAATATATCAGACTAATGTATATTGTAAAACACATAATGAAAAGTACTTCCTTGGCAGATGATACTGGTGTAAAGCTGTTGGTCAAGCTCCCTGTTACCATTAAATGATCCTGAGTTTGAGTCTGTTGTCAGAGGGCTTGGAGTAATGGGAGATGGGGTTGGGATTTGTGATCTCTAACCGGCACCCTGCAAGCAGAGGCTCTAACAAGATTGTAGCTGGTGCAGTTGTGATTGCAGCGTGAATGTAGGCGTCACGTAAGTGAGACTGAGCCTCCTGGGAGTGAACGTTGGCACTCTGTCTTCCATGAAACCCCCGTGTGCTCACCCACGTTGGTACGTATGGCTGTCGCCCACCTGCTAATGAAGAACAAAACAAAAGTGTTCTGCAAGGAAGTCTTCCCTTGGCATTCATCCCCCACGTATTTCTTCTGTCTGCTCAGCAGGCCCTAAAATGGAAGGCAGGAGAGTTACAAAAGTGGAGGAGTTAGACTAAGGTGACTCTGCGTGCTCTCCAGTCTTCCCAAACATCTCAAGTGCGTGCTTTTGGGAACAGAGATCGGGGCCCGTTACTGTTTGGGCTGGTGCTTCAGGTCTCGCCTTTCCATGTCCGCACTTACTGCTTTTTCACAAGCAGTAAAATCAAAAGCTGACAATAAACCCAGTTGTGATGGAGTGTCGTGGCAGCAGCCTAGCTTATCTGGAAGTACAGATAATATTAAAACGTGCTCCATCAAAGAGGGCTAATTGTCAAGAGGTAAAAACGAAACTGCAGCACAGTCATGCACAGATTTGTTGTCTAGCCATTATGAGGCCAAGCAAAGAGAGATAGGTATCACAAAATTAAAATTCATAATCAAAGCAAATGAAGCAGTATTGTAGTTACTTAGGGCAACAGAAGCTGTCTGTTCTCTTGCAAGTCTGAAATAGTTATTTCAGTCTTCCTTCAACTTCCTCTTTTCTTCATCTGAGACCTAATAGCTATAGATTTTTGTGACACCTGTATTAACTCGGATACCTGCTCTTCACTAGAAAAGAAGTACATTGGAAGTTTTTTCATGGAGACTTGGTGGGGAGTTAGCGCAGGCAGATACCAGCTGTGTCCTGTATCTGTTTGCTGATCGCTCTTTCTCAGCAGAGAGTAACTCCGCAGTGTGATGGTCCATGCTTCAGAAAGTCTAGGGGTGTTGCTTATTATGTGGCTTTTTAGAGTCTGGATTTGAACAAGTGGATTCAAGAGCCTCTTTCAGTTTTGGAAACAGAGGGCACTTTTTTGTGCTCCTTGTACTTTGGAACAAAGCTGTGTTTTCTGGGGAGAAATGATGTATCAGATAACCACAAATGGCAGAATTACTTAACTTTTCTCAGAGTTTTACACTGAACAATACTATAGCCACCAAATTTTGATTAAACCCATCTTACAGACACCTATTGCAGTACACACAGCTTTTATGTGTAAGTTGAGGCACAGTGAAGTTGCTCAAGGCTATAAAAGAAGGTTTTTAACACAACCTGGGTCCCTTGTTGTTTGCTTTAGCCGTGGCTGTTTGTTTATTATGGTGTGTTAACAAGAAGAGGTGAAATGAGGGTGGTTTGGCTTTTTTAAGGCAAAGTATACGTTGGTTACACTTCCTCAGTTTATGTTTATACTACTTGAGAGCTGGTTATCTATGAATATTGTTAAGTCATCTCTGGTTTTTATGTTCTTCTGAACATCTCTTCTTTGTCTTCCATGTTTGTGTCTTCTGTCTTGATTTGGCAAGATTAAAAGACTGACACTGGTTTCCAAGTATCCTGGACAGTAGCAATTTTTGTCTCATTGTTTAACCAAAAGACTCTCTCTTAACCTTGAACTCTGTTTTTATCTTCTTTGCTCTCCTCACCCCATCTCCCGCCCCATCCACTAACCTGACTGGTGCAGATAGTGCAGATAGATGCACTAATCCATTGGCCATCCTGCAGATTTACAGAGCAGCTCATACCGTCCTGATTTGGTCTAGCTTCTACGTCTCTTGTTTGGTTGACGGGTGCCACACACCATTTTACTCTGAAAAAGTAAGTTAGCAAGTCCCAAGTACTGGTCCTCTGCGTTAAATTTCCCCCCTCTGTGGAGCCTGTGTCCCTGAAGGACTGGGCTTTTTGCAGTGTTGAGCTACTGTGCTTTTGAGCTACAGAGTTCTTTTCAACACTGTTGGCCCATTTTGGCTCTCTCTTGAACCCTGACTTTTAAATGTTAATATTTCAGGTCTGCAGCTTGGCCATCCAAGTGCTAAGTCTGCTGTTCCCTTACAGTTTACCCACTGTATGGGTCCAGAATGACTTTGTCACGTGGGGCCCAAGTGTAGATAACATCTCTCACGTGAGGTAGCATAAATTGTTGGCAAACGGGACCTTCCTTTTCATTCTCCATCTGCTCGAACCAAATAGCACCATAAGTATAGAAGAATATGAGCTAGTTCAGTAGCCAAAAAAAAATTTCTGAATTTTTTTCTCCAGCTCTGGTGGGTGTTAAGTTTCTGTGTTTCTTAGGGAGTCCTAACATGAACCTGCATAAGATTTGGGTGGTGATAACTACTAACGTATTAGCGTGCTGCGCATGAGGGAGGGAGGCATGCGAAATGTCATGCTGAAGAAGGTATGAACAATTCGCAAGAGCTCTGGAGACAGAACACAGCTGCTTCTGAGATATAAAATGTGGTTTCTTTTTTAAGCCAGGTATTGAAATGGCTGCTGTTACTGTAAAATGTGAGTACTCTGCAATCTTTTCATCTTGCAGCATCTTTATCAAGCAGAACGTAGGTGACAGGAAAGCTGCTGTGTTCCCTCAGCGGTTGGCATGGGTACCACCTAACCCAACGACCAAAACAAGGTTGCAGCCAAACGTGCTGAGGGCCAGGTTGCAGAGCCTCAAGATCCAAACCGAACTGGCCAAACAATATGGTTGAGATGAAAAGCAATAATACGACACTGTGTGTCAGGGGTTCAGCTACAGGCAAAAATCTGTCCTTGGAAAACAGGCAAATTAGAGGAAGATGGCAAGGTAGCTGTTCCAGCAAAGCACCTGCCAAGTAAGTAACAGATTCTGTCTTGGGTGAAATGATGTGACCTGCTTTGGTGAAAACCATGAGCCAGGCAATCATCTGAGAAGTTCTTCAGGGAAAGTTTTTGGGGGAAAAAAAACCCAACCACTGACAGTAGGTTTCTGGAACACTGGAAGAAAGGCTGCAACAACAAAAGAGGTGCAGGTGAAAGGGATGGACAAATACATTAAGTAAAATCCTTTGAGTAAGCAAAATGTCTGTGACCAGGAATTGATGAAGAGCAATCTGAGAATGAAAACAAAGCTATAATATATTCATGAAGCAAGATGATTATAACTCGGAGGGAGTAGCATTAATTATGACTTCCAAGGCAGAAAAATAGCTTATAGACTGGGAACCAATTAGCGGTCAATTGCTCTGAACTAGATTTCAAACACAGTACATGAAATGACAGTTACACAGTGTTACCAACAGACAACTACTATGAAGAGATAAGAGCTGTCAGCAGATTTGGACCAGATTCCTCAGCCCGACATCTGCTTACTAACAGGGAGACTTCCTTCTCGGGGTTAGGGATGGTGACAGAATGGAGGAATCGATGGCCAAGCATCATCTTCTGTCTCCAAAGCAGTAATGCAGGGCCTGGCAGAGCTCTGTATGCTCTCAAGGCTCTTGGTGATGCGTGCACATAGTGTAAAGATGTCCCCAGAGCAGCTGGTGGAATTGTTGTGGTCTGAATGTATTGGAGGCAGAGTGCATATCTTCAGCAGATCTCCACATGCAGTAGAAGTGATTATTATTTTTTGTGACAGGACCAAAAAAGAAAAAAAGAAAAAACCTCCGCAGGAGAATTAGTGAGAGAGGTGTTTCTTTTGTTCTTGTTAGCGAGTGAGCAAGGCACAGATTGCTAAAAATGTATCTGGTTTTCAGCTAAGCAAGCCCAAATAGTGGGCTTTCCAAAGATGGAAATATCAAAGCCAACAGTGGATCTTTGAATGCATCCAGCAAAAGCAGCAAGAAAGTTGGTTTCAGAACAAGAGTAGAGGGCCCCATGAGAATTAAAGCAAATACCCTTCCTCAAGAAGCTGATCTAGTTGCTGAAAAAGCATCAGCTGTCTGCATGAGCTTAGGAGGTAAGGTGCCACCAGCCAATGGGCCTGTCTGAGGTTAACAAGTGAAGACTCCTTAGTGACAGGAAAAGAAGGACGATGATGGGAGAAGCAGTATGACTTTGCCAAAGGAACTGAAAATGCCAAATTAGAAATGCTGTCTCACAGCACAAAGGTGGATATGAAAAGCTCACTAAAAACAAAATTTGGAGAAGCTGCCGGTAGAGACCAGCTTGCTGGAAAATTGTTGAATGAGGAGTTACTGAGTTCTTCAAGAAACACAGGGATATGGAAAAAAAAAAATCTGACTGATGGAGAAGTTGCATTCCAGTTAAGGTATCCTAGAAAGATTATGTGATTGCAACAGTTGAAGAGAAGTTCTGTTCCTTTCAGTGGTACAATTATGAAAAACAAAAAAACCCAAAACAAAACAGAATTCTAATTTCTTCTCTTATAGGTTCAATTCAGCCATTTCAATTCAGGAGATAAAGTAGTAGCCAGATATTTGGATAGCCTCTCCTGCTCCATAGTTCAAGGCACATTACCTGCCAATCTAATCCACTTGTTTGGTGGCAGGGAAAAGGGTATTTTTATTACCTTTTCCAGGAGATTAATCTACTCTCTTCAGGCACGTATTTATAATAATTGCAAAGTTTTGACAAGCTTGAACCATTGAAGTAAGTGGAGAGCTGAGTGAATGGTTCGCCGTGGATAATGCTGGTGTAAAACAGATACACATTCTATCACCTCTTTACAATTGCTATTGACTTGATGTTGACATGACCAAGTCACCATGAGAAAAAGTACAGCTAAATATAATACAGTGAAGTGTTACATCAGTTAGATCCAGTATCCTGAGCATAGGATGCTTAAGTAACAATTCAGAAAACACGTAAGTAAAGACTGTCTAGTGTTGCAGGGCTAATAATTACTTGGGAAAACAAATCTCATGAGACCTTCAGCAAATCCCAACTGAAGCATTATATAAAAAGGCAAAAGAATACAAAGAATGAGTTCAATTTACATGTCTTGGCAGAAACATACCAACCAGTGGGGAAGTCCAAAAGGAAATGTCACCAACTGGCAAGGCAACAGCTGCGTTTACCAACTTAAACAAAATTAGTCATTGAAAATACAAGTGTAAAGTCCAAACTAGGAGTCTTCCACTCAGATGTTATTTCCATTTTAACATGTGGATGTGAGTGTTGGAAACTCACCAAAGGCACAGACGCCTCATGCCTCCAGAAGTAAATACCTGGGGAAAATACTAGGTAACAGACGGAGTGAATTTTTCACAAATGCAAAGATCTGTCACTTTGTCACCAGTGTGTCCCCCAAGTTCTCCAGGGTAAGTGATAGAAACACTTGGGTCGTGTGCTGAGAGTGAAGCCAGCAAGCCTGTCTGAGCAGATGGGCTCTTGAGCATCTGGAGGAACCCGCAAATGGTCAGACCAGATATTACTTGGAGTGGGAATGCTTACTGGCACCCAACGATACAGAAAAACTGCAGAGAGCAGCTAAAGATTGGCACAGACAGCAGAGCCACATTGGCTTCCAGAGCAACATCTGTGGGTGCAAGAAGGCAAGAAAAGTTACTTCTGATTCGCTTGAGATGGAGGGGTCTTGCTGTGTTCTCTCCTTTGTGAATGTAGACTGTTGAAGTTTAGGTTACTGAGAGGAACCGGAGCTTCCCTCCCGGTGACTGTTTTTCTGGCCCCAGCTGCGGAGTGCTGCATTGCACACACGAGCCAAAAGATCCGTCATCTCTGGTCTAGCGTGCTTTTTCTGTCTGACCTCCAGCAAATCACACAACCCCACCGGTTCTCCAGAGCTCTCTGACCACAAGACTGTGGGATTTGAATTGGGAACAGAGGACAATACACTGCTTTTTCTAATTTCACAGCCTTCCGCAGGGGCTAGTAAGTGAAGCAAGTTGGTGTGGAGATAGGAAAAAAGCACGTGTTTCACACACTGTGCTGGGAGTAAAGGGGTTGCTTGTAGCTTTATTTAAAAGTGACCTGAGATGATGTAACTGTAGCTACAGATTGTCTTTAGAGGTGAAAGCCTTACCTTCCTCATTTATGGGGGCTTGCATGTTGGACAGTACAGGTTTGCAGTTTTTCATTTGGTGTTTTAGAGGACAGCAGTTACTACGGGGGAAAAGAAAATGCTTAGGTCACTGAGTTTTAGACCGCTTTGTAGAACATGAGGACAAAAATAACATCCCCTGCTCTTTTTTAATCCTTTCTTCATTTGTACAAATAGCACTTCAGTTCTTTGTTCTTTATAGCTCTGGTTCCTGTAGGCAAACTGTGTTTGCATAGAAAAGTTACCAGACCTTGTTCATTCTCCCTGCTTTTATCACGGCAGCTGAGCACCTTCTTGTGTTTCAGCGTTGAAGCAGTTTGCACTCCTCTTTCTAGGCCAGTTGCGCTACCTCATCCCTGCTGCTCCTCTTTTGATATCTGCACTTGGGTACAGCCATCGTTTTTATCCCTAGTGGTAGTGCTATCATCCTGGTGGATGAGATACTGATTTTTCAGAGAATTAGAAATTTAAGGCAGAAAGGGCTTATTTGATCATCTGCTCATGCTCTCCCTGCCAACTTCCTATTATTTCTCATCCGGCCTAGCTTTAAAACATTGAGGCAAGAACATCCCAGCCCTGTGCCTGGAGAGACAGTTCCAGAACCCAAACTCAACCTTTCTGCTTCAGAATTGTTCCCACTGGGAATCCCAACATCTTTTTTTCTGGATTTAATCTTGCTCTTTTACTTGCACCTACCTCAAGGGCATTTATCACCATTTAGCACAGCCTTCTGAGCTAGCCAGGTTTAGCCCTTTGGGTTCTTCCTCTGGGAGTCTTTCTTGGTAGCCTGGTAGGATAACCGTGGCTCCTGGTAACGAGAAGCCTGTAACTGAGCATCGCTTTTGAGGGTTCACTTTCTGCCTGCCCTCTTCATGCAGCAGAGCCTGCCTGCAGCAGAGTGAGCCGTGGCAGACCCTCACATCTCACACCCTCACATCCCTCACATGGTGCAGACCCTCACATCTCACATCACACCATCCTTCGTGTCTAGAGCCACCAGCTGACAAGGTACATTCGTCTGTTTGCCAGCCAAGAGCTAAGTCATGCATTTTCCCTGTGAGAACCGATAAGCATCACAAGCAGCTAAGCAAAGGCACAGCATTTTCCTGTGGTGTTGGCGTGGTGTGAGTTATGCTGCCCTTCCTCTCCAGAGATGTTCAGAAACTAGGGTCTGAGCTTGGGAGTGTGATCAAGGAGCCCCTTTCCAACCCCAGTGAAAGGCAGTCTATCTAAAATTATTCTGCTCCCTTTTAAAAAGTCTGCTAAATGGGGCTGCAGACAGTGAGGGCAGCCGCCGCGTGTGCTATCCATGCCAAGGAGCTCATCTGGATTGCATTTATAAGAGGCAGTTTTGGATGAGAAGAGCCTAAATGAACACAGGACCTGCTGTATTTGAAATTTTGAAATCAACAGACATCAGAGTATGAGTTGGCACCAAACCCCATGGGTTGATTGGGTGCAGCAGAGGCCACTGGTGAGAGCTGGGGACTTGCTGGTGGGCAGCTCCGGCTGCCCGAGGGCTTCCACGGCCAGCGCTGCACAAAGCCACAGGAGCATCTGGCAAGGCTGCTTGGCGGTTTCTACAGGGAGCTTCACTTGCAGGATCTCAGCTGGAATCCCTGTTAAACTGGTAGCCAGACTTCTTGAGACTGCTTCTCTTCCCCCATGACCCGACGTGGACGTGAGCAGCGCTGCCTGCCTAGCTTGGCTGAATCGAGTCATTTGGGCCCCTCGCATAAGTGGTTGCAGATACGTCCCTAGAACAAAGTCATAATACAAATTGGTCATGGCAGCAGGGATGGAGTTCAAAAAAAAGCAGGAGTTAGCCTTTGGGGTATTTTGTCAAATTTTTGAAGCATGAACTGTTGGTAAACCAGAGCTAACAGGGCTGATTCGTAATCTGCAGTGAGAAGCAGTATAAAGCAGCTGCAATCCTGTTGCCCAGTGTTAGATTTCTTCTGCCCTTTGTCTGCAGACATGCCACTGCTATCACCATCCTGCCTGGGGGCTTGGGGCTCACTGAGGACCCCAGTCCAGTTGGAGTTGGCAAAGCTGCTGAAACACTGGTGTGAGTGACCTTGGCCCAGGAGACCAGACCCAGCTCTCTGTCAGCCAGCCCCTCTAGAGCAGGGCTTTGTCCAGGTGCAGGTGGTCACAGCAGAGCTCTTAGTCCTTTCTGTAGGCAGCGAAGGGGTTTGTTCACCTCCTCAAAGATGGGTACCTGAGATGGTGTGACATGTGCCCTGGAAGGGACTGTTACTTTGCATTGATGGTAAAGGAAGTCGGGAGAGATTACTGTCTCAGCTGCACATTTCTACCTTGCATCTGAATCAAGTGAGACTGATCCTGTTGTAAACTGCTGGAGCGATGGGGCCATCACTCCATGGGTAAATAAATAAGTAGTAGACAGCTAATTACCCAATATTTGAGATTAGTTTGTAAGGTGCACTCTGTGTGTGAATATAGTGATGAGCTGAAGTAGAGAGGTGGGGGTGAAAAGCATAGTAGTACTGAGATTCTTATGTCTAAGTTGTGGTGCTTGATACTGTTTATTAACTGGCAGCAGATTAAGTATTTTGTGGAAGTCTTGCACACTTTGACAGAGAAAACTGTTTTACAAATAAATGTGGGTGTTTTCTAAAAATGTTTTCATTTCAGGAGGAACATCATAGGTAGCTTTCTGTTTGCGCCTAGCCATCTTTCAGGGTTACATCAAGAATAACTGGCATCCTCAGTTTGGCCTAAAGTCCACTCTTTTTGAATTTGAAGAAGCTTTTATAAACCTAACACCACAGGTTTTATCATCATCATCATCATCTTCTTCTTGTTCTCTTAAATCCTATGAAAATGTTGTTTGTAAATAAAAATGATACATGTAGCACTTCAGAGCCCCAGCTTGATTTTCATGTGCTGGTTTACTTATTTCTTGTATTCCTCTTGATCAGGACAGCAGAAGGAGCTTTAAAGATATTTTCCTTCGTAGGAAGCAATATCTCTGTTATGTCTAAGACTGTAAGGACTTCTCAGTTTCAGTTGGCTCCCACGTCCTTTAATCTCTTCCGACTCCGCGTGTCTTTTTGGATTGTCTCAAACCGATTAGATGCAAAATTGAAAGTTTAGTTGGCAATTACTAAAAGTACTGAAAAGCGTCATATTCTTTGGCTGTCTCGCTTCCAGGAGGCAGTGGGTGGGAGGGAATAAAAGCATACCTTAATTATACAGTCTAGCTGTTTATTTTCACAGCTGTAGCACTGCTGAAATGTGCAGGAGACATCCTCATTCCACCAGACATGGTCCCTGGATGCTGCACTTGCCAGTTCTGCAATCTGGGTACCGTTTGGGGACGTGTGTGTGGCTGAACAATGCAGGAAGACTACAAGAGGTTTATCCCATTAGAAATAAATTACAGTGTAGTGTAGCATGAAAATGATGTGTCAGTGAATACGGAACACAGGATTACCTTCTGTCTTTTCCCTTTATCATAGATAAGAGAAGCAGTATGGGTAGGAGATTTATGTTGCACTCCTTTGAAGCTGACCAAGCAACTTAGATGAGATGAAATAGGGATTTTATTTCTGGAGAGAATAATATGTTTCTGCAAAAATGCCATTAATTGCTTTATTATTTAAGGCACAAATTACATCCAGCAATTTGTTGATATCCTACTTTTTTTCTAGTGGAAATAATTCACTATGGAAAGATTATTCTGTGAAAAAATTATGATGAGCCCACTAACAAATTTAGTTAAAAGAAACTGAACTTTCAATTCAGCTACTATTGCCCCACCTCCAAGCTCTGTGTGTGTGTGTATGAACTTCAACAAAGACAGTAGTGGCTTTGTTAAATATGGAAACCTTAACAAAACTCGTGGCAAATATCATTGTAACACTACTGTTATAGGCATCCTCTTAACGTGTTGGGAAGTGTCTGGCTGTCCTGCTGCGGTAGCAGTGACACTGCACGCCCATTACAAGCAGAGCTTTGTTGTACTGGGTGCATGGAGAGGAGAGGAGAGCAGAGGAATGGAGCTTAGGAAAGCTCCTGGGCTCTCCTGGAGGCAAAGGCCCTCACTAAGATGGACCAGACCCTTCCAGGTCCGGTGCTAAACCCTGCTTCCTTCCCTGGCCTTCTTTTAAATACACCATCTAGAGCTTCCTCCATTAGCACTGTCCCTGTGTGCCAAGCTTCCCTCTTTGGGCTTTTTTTTTTTTCTTTTTTTCTTTTTTTCTTTTTTTTTTTTATCAATCTGTTATCTCTCTTCACTCCTATTGGTGCATTTTTGTTTCCCTTTGTCTGGTTCCCCCGTCACCCTGCCGCCAGCAGGCTGGTGGCCTGTCTCCATCACCCAAAACTGTGCTCTTTCTCCCATGTCTTCAATGCCTGGAATTTACTGTGCCAATATTAACACAATGGTTGCCCACGGTTAATTTATTAGCCTTAAAGGCAAATCAAGCTGAGCCCAAAGGAAGTGTGCCTCCATACAAATCTTGTACAATCATTACTTGCAAGAGCAGTTTGCATCATGCCCAAAGCACAAGTTTTGGAGTTTCTGCTTTGGTGTTGGTTTGGGATTAAGAGAGGAGGTTGTGAGATGAGCAGGGTCTTTGTACTGTTAGTACAATCAGGTCACCTCTAGAACCCTTGCAAACATTGCTCGCTTTGGTCATGGCACCAAGGATTTCCTTGTGTCTCGGGGATGGGAAGGAGAAACACATCTGGATGTGCACAGGGCTCAGTCATAACCTGACATGGAAGCATCCTAATCCTCTATGTCCTATTCATATAGGGTTTTTTTCAAGGGAGGTCTAAATTGTACTTCATGTGGTTGCTGCCCTCATCTTTCAGCTACTGCAAGCTGAGTGAGTGTGCATGGTAAATTAGATCATACTGATGGACTCAAAAGCTTTTTCTGGAGGGAGGTGATAATTATGTTTTACTTTAAAAAATAAGAGTTGCTCCATGGAACAAGGGCTTTGAGGCCATATCTTGTATTTTTCAATTATTCACAAGTAGAAATGATTTCAAGAATAACAGCTTCATATATATGTGTGTATATATATATATATATGTATGTATATATATATATATATTTTAAAAGTTCCATGTTTTTGTTTCCCTAGTGAGATGGCATTGCTTTCTGTCTTGGTTGGTGTTTAAAGCTGCAGTGAGACCCCTGAATTGCCAGCGGTTCTATATCATTTGTGTCACCATCGATAGAGAAGAAGAATAGCTTTTAGAAAAACTATTTTTGTTACAGATGTGTAGACGTGAATTTATAGCTTCAGTCATGCTTCCAAGAGAGCATCTGTGAAAATGAGATAGTTAGAAAGCTGGATGAAAGAGCTGGCAGGAGGAGTAAAACGTAGCGGGAGACCACAGGAGCGGGTAACACCTGAAAAAATCCACCGGGAGAAGCGAAGCTGGGGGAGGAATGCAGCCGTGAAACCTCACCAGTCCCTCACCAACTACTTGGGTGGGCTTCTTGCCCGCTTTTTTTTTTTATTATTATTTTGATTCAGCATTACCTGATGTATTTATTCACACCCTTATTTACATCAGGCGTTTTTAAAAGGCTCAGAAGTGAGTGAGTGCTTTTTCCAGCTCTCTGTTCTCTGTGCCTGCTGGAACATCTGTATGCACACACTTTTCCTGTCCAAAGATAGTTCGAGCTAGCGTGCCCAAAATACAGCTTCAGGCTTCGGTTTGTTGTTGTCTTAGTAAGCAGAAAAATATGTTCTAACATTATGTCACTTCAGTTATGTGTTTCAGCAGCTGAACTCTTGTCTGTGTCCAGTTTGTCAGGAGCAGCCGTGCTTCCTGGGTTTTGTTTTTCCATAGCTGGAGTCCTAGGTCGCTGAGGTTGACCGAGCCTGTGCAATGCACTCTTTCTGTGAGGATGATGGTTCTTGCCCAGTAGGATAATTCAGGCAGGATTTTCTGCAGGAGTGACATGACCTCCTTTGGCTGACCTCACGCTCTGCCAGCAATGCCGTTTGAACAGCATCTCTTCGCACCCCCACCGCTTCCCCTGCGCGTTCCTGTCCCTGCAGGCCTTGCCAGCGTTGTGCAAAAAAATCCCCTCCCTCTTTCTGCACTGCCATCTCCATGTCAGACATCCTGGCTTTTGCTTCCCAAATTTCCTGACTTGACTTCTCCCCCTCCCTCCATCTATCGCAGATGCAGTACGCTGGTCCCTTCTGCAGATATATAGGTTCCTGCAGTGTGTGCCGTAAAAATGGAATTACTCATTGCAGACGTTTCCTTATTTTTATTTCTATTTTATTATATTTAGTTTAATGCATTGTAGCATGTGCTATGTGGTCATGAGGCTTAATCTTGCCCTCCCATCATGCATTCCCAGGTAGGAAACTGGGATGGGAGCTTTGTGCTGCCTGGGGACCAAGGGAAAGGGATTTCTGCTGAATGGCAAGTTGTGCTCCAGCCGCAGTTCTGGGTCAGCTGGGGTTTGAAAACCCGAAACATGCTCAGATGTTTCAGAGGAGGCTGGTGGCAAAGGTAAAGGAGAGTGTAGAAGTGACCAGGATCAGCAAATGTTAGATGATCAGGCATTCATAAATGTATATCCCTGTCCACGTATTTGTGTGGAGATGTTCATTCTTGCTGAAAAATTAAAAAATGCATGAGGTGCTTTTATACATAAAGCAAAAAAGTGCCATGATTGTGTGGGGTTGTAAAAGCTTTTATCCTGCTGTAAGTTTGGAAATGTTAAGTGGCAAAGTGGATGAGTTATGTGGGTCATCTCAAGTGAGCGCCTATAAAAAAGGACTTTGCAGCTCATTATCAGATATTCTCTGTCTAAGTCTTGTTTTATGGAAAGGGAACTTTTAAAACTATGAAGATTCTGACTTTTATTGGTAATATTCTTTATCTGTCCTTGGAGCAGCAAAGGCGTCCTCTCCTCGCTGCAGGAACCCAGCACACTTTGTCTGAAGGAAAGTGGAGGCGTCAGAGTTTCCCTAGCAGAGGAGGCGGGTGTCCCCTCGCTGCTGCTGGCTAGTTGGAGCCAGGAGAAGGAGGCAAGAAACCGTGCAGCTGGCATCCTGGTTACGACTCTTAGCAGCTGCCAAAATGAGTTTAAAATAGCTTTTACTCAGAGAGCGATATTACAGATTTGTGTTTGAGCTATTTGGACTTCACAAGGGTTGGAAACTGAGATGCCGCAGAGTGTGGCTTGCTGTTTCTTTGATGCAGACTTTCACATCATGAAGTTTTTGTCACATAAATTTCTATTTTGAGCTCTGGGTTGCAAGGCATTCACTGTATAGTATGTGGCTGTTCCAGGACTGAATATTTGCCCTTCTTTGGCATTTGGGGTTGTTGTCATTTATGTTGCAGTGATGCCCAGAGGCCGAGGAGGTCAGGGCCCTGCTGTGCTACGTGCTGGGTGCGTGCACGGTGTCAGCCTCTGCCCAGGGAGCCAGCACCCCGATTCACTGGTTTCAGATGGGCAGAGCTTATCAGGGGTGGATAAAGCAGGGATAATTCAGGTGAGGCAGCCAAATGTGCATTGTAAATGCAGTTTACTGTCAGGACATCAGTGCTGCCTTCTTCGCCTGAGTCAGCAGATACAAATGCACAGCTCATTGTGTCAGTGACTATCATTATATATTGCAAAGCCTTATAAGCCCTGACCTACTATTTGGTCTCTGCCAGCATCAGTTCCAGCAAGAGCAGTGTGAAAACAAGCTGTCAGAAACAGAAATACCAATTAGAGAGATGTATTTTCTCCTTCCTGATGCAGAATTCCTCTGCCCTGTCCTTCCCTGTGCTCTGTGCACAGCATCCCTGGGTGAAGGACAAGGAACAGCATCCATGGATTTGAGGGAGGGGTTGAGCTGTAGCAGTGTAGTGCTGGGAAATTTTTCTGTGTTTATAGTATCCCTTAGTCTGAGGCATGTGCAGGTTGGAAAAGAAAATAGGAAAGTTAGAAAGAAAATACAGGAAAACAATTGAAAATTCTTGAATATGTTTCAAAGCAAATTTGCTTCTCTTTGTATGTTGTATAGGAGGGTGTCAGCTGATTTCTATGGGATGTAGACTCAACCATCAGTGTGATTCAGTTATGCCTTTTCCACTTAGGACTGGTCTGCAGTCCTGGGGAACTAGGGCAGGTGAAGCCCTATCCCCCACCTCCCCCCAGCAGGCAGCACGCGTGCTGTACGCGGCACCAGTGTGGGTACGAGCTGAAGGAAAGCTTCATTATGTTTGACAGTGCCTTTTTAGCTGAAGTAAAAGCACGATTGGCATGACAGCAGTGAATCCCAAAATTGATTGATTGCTGAGAGAGACTTTAAACTGTGAAGACAGACATGAGGGATAAAAATAATTAAATGCTTAATTAATAGGTTTATACTTCCTATTTCTCAGAGCGTGACTATTTTTCCTCTCTCCTGTTTTGTTTACTTAAAGATGCTATATGTTTCACTTGAAGCTGTATAGAAATTTGGTAAAGAAACCCGCACATCAGGGTTCAGAGGGTTCTGAATTAGGTGATCTACCAGTTGAATATTGGACCTTTTTAACAGGAAAATGTTTTTGGGCTGCCAACATAAAGAGGTTATTTGGCCAGTATTCTGTATCCTGATGACAGCATCTATACAACCACGTGATTATTCTTACTAAATTGAACTTGTAGCTTTAGCTTCCACGTCTTGTGGCAGTTGTTCTTTCCCATTTTCATGGATTCCTGATAACATTTTTCATTAGAATTCTAGTTATGAACGTCAGCATTTCTATGGTGTCTCCCTTCTGTTAGTTCCTTGCTTCCCACATGGTGTTTTATGTGAAGGTCTTTGTGAGTTGCTTAAAGGAATAAAATCCTTCGTGGTAATGGAGATGCTAACATGCCTGACAGATCTTATCCACCCAAAAATGGCAGCAATTGACTTGTAGTTTTTCATATAAACTGATTTTTCACTCAGAAAAGTTTTCACTTAGAGAAGATAGCTGTTAATTACTTATCTATCCATGTTTCAATATGCTACCATCTCGTTAAATAGCTCCCTTGTCTTTTTCTTTCTGAAACTATAAAGCACTCTCTTCTGCAGAACAAGCTCAATGACATCTTGACACTTCCCTAATGTTTTCAAATCCTGGTGGGTTTAAGCAAATTATTGGATTTATTTGAACTTCAGATTCAGGGCTCGTAAATATGCACAGATGAAAGCTAAAAAGGTTGACAAAAATGCACTTGAACTTGCAAGTGCTAAGTTTGGCATAGTTATCTTTGGCAACATGAGCCTCATCAAGTCCAGGAACTCGAGTGATCGTAAATCTGTTGTGATACCAATAGTTGTCTTGTATTACAGTAGTTAGTACTACCTCCCCTATTGTTAGATTGGACCCTGGGGAAATGTGAAGGAAAGTGCAAATCTCACCCACAATGATTTGGTACTAAGCAAGCCAAGTGCTTGGAGAAGATCCTTATCTTCACTTTGCGGATGGAGAGTGAGGTGAATGTATGAGACCAAGTTCCTGAAGAGGTCCGATGCAGGTGTTAGTTCACGGGTTCTCATCTTCCAAATGTTAGTTCAGAGCCTTAATGCAGAATGGCCCTGCTTTGACAGATTGGTACACTCCTTTTCTCTTTCTCAACAGTAGTGCTGCTACCCACGAGAGACCTGGAAAGATGAGTCCACCCACTCAGTGAAGCTTTCAATTATGCCACTGCTAAGGATGATTTAAAGAGCTGATTTCTGATATTTTGATGGTCCAGGGATCTGGAAGATCTGTGCAACCCTCAACCATGGTTTTATTTTAATTAAAGGATTTGTGTAGTGATGTTAGAACTATGTGCATGTAGCCATCAAGCAAAGAGAGCAAGTAGGTGGCACCTCTTTTGCTACTACTTCTGCCACTTCACTTTCTGAGTATAATCCTTTCATTTACAGATGTCTGTTAACTGGCTCTGTGCAGGGTATGATCGGATCAATAAGTGTTTAGTTTATAAGTTTCACCTACTCATCCTGTTTTCTATTAATAACTTCATGTTTTAATCCTGTAAAAATATTGTGCCATGCATCTGTCTATTTGGGGAGCTAATCCTGTTGTGGTAGGCATCTATTTCAGCAGCAGCCTAGACAAAGCACAGCATATTCAAGTGCTAGCCTCTGCTATTGTCTGTAGTGGATTATATTGCTGGTATTAGTGTAATGTAAGAGTTCAGAATGGAATGATGTTATTTGCAGCGTCAACTCATTAAAAATATTCTGTCCAGATTTTTCCAAAAGAATAAGCAGACCAAGCACAGTGGGCCTCATGCCAGGGTATTTTAATAGCCTTGCACAGCATCAGTTGAAGCTCCAAGTTGGATAAAAGGCAGCTTTTTATGAGTTTGTTCAGTATTCCTTTTTTTTTTTTTAAAAAAAAAAAAAAGGTTTGTGTACAACAGAAATAGCAAATTAATTCAGTTCTATCAGAAAGTAGGTCAGTGACTGACCTCCTGATAGCATGAGGCAGCAGTTTCTAGCAGAAGTGACAGCTCAGCAGCATGAACCTTCTCTGTCTCCAGGAAACTTGTTTTGACAAATGTAAACACATTATATCCTGTATTCCTCTTACTTATTTATTTTTTTGCTGCTGCATTAGAAACCACAAACTGTCACTCTCCATCCCCTTTCTTCACCCCTTCTGGTCCCCAAAGGGAAATGCCTTGTAATGTAGCTAATAATTTTTGCAAGGCTGTGTAATGAGTAAGGCGTTCCAGCAGGGTTGGGGTTTTTTTTTTGACAGCTGAAGTTGAGCACTGTAAACCAGATTTGACTTAAATCCAAACCAAAGTCTTTCCAATGGAGAGGGAAGTCATTGGGAAGGCAGGAACTGGATTAATTTAGGATCCTTGTGTCCTCGTCTTGCTTTGCTTTGTGCTGAATGAAATTTTTGCATATACCCACATGCCTCTTCAGCATTTATATTGCCAGTGTTGACGTCCACGTTACTGAACAGACAGAGCTTTGAACACATCCTTAGTGCAGCCCAGCAAGTCCTGAAACTGGGATGCTTTTGTGATTTTCAGAGAAGTACCAAAGAGTTGATAAAGGGGTTGGTGGCTCCTTGAACACCCCATAAGGAGAAATAGCCTCAGAGGACATGGGGAGTATGTTCATCTTTTCATTGAGTTATGTTTCTCAGCATGTATAAAAGATGGATCGTACACTACTAGTTAACTACTTTGACTGGTACTTTTCCTGCAGTGATTTCTCCTGTGGAAATCACTGTAGATCAAAAGGTCAAGCAAGGTTTCCAGCTGCATTGCTGTAGGTGAGATCAATCTCCAAAAAACTCTCAAGCTGGTTCTTTCTCCTGACTTGTAACTGGGCTGCACATGGATGGAGCAGATAGGAGAATTTCAGAATGTACTAACCAACATGGTACAATTTAAACATTTTTGCTAAAGATCTCATAAAACTCGATATGATTTTCCTGGTTAACCTAGTTATCTTTATGGCCTGAGGTGGCTCAAAAACATCCAGAGAATCCTATGGTCATTTATACAAATGCTGTACAGAGTGCTTTTTGCCACGTGATAGATAAGCCTCTAGAACCCTTCAGCTACGCGTTGCCATTTATCTGAATTTTTAAGTTCATTGGTTTGGAAACATTGCACTACAGTAAAAGTTGGATGACATTGCCCCAGCCATAAGTAGAAATTTGATTTGGGAGGATGGGAATATATTTGTTAGAATCAAAATGCTTCTAGCTCTAGTAGAAGTTTGATCTAAGTAGACACAAGTCAAGCAAGGAATTAGATGGATTTATTTAACAAAACTGGCTATGAGAAGTTTGGGAAGAAGGAAGTCCTGTTTCAATGAATTACATGCTTCTGTGCTAAGGCTATAGGTAATGCTGGTATTGATGGTCATGCACTGTACAATAGATGTAATTCTAAGAAAGTAATGTAAATTGCTGTACAAAGCTGGTGCAGGTTGAGATTCTTTCAGTTCAAGGCAACCTCCTTAAGGCTTAAGAACTGGAACCATTTTTTAAGTGCCCCTCCCCCAAGGTGGAAAGCTTCAAGGCTTCCCCTCGACCCCCAAAATGCTCACAGGAGGTCCTGCCAGACTGTCCGGTTAAGCTCCTTCCCTGTTTGCTGGTGGGCGGCTGACCTCAGTGTAACAGACATGATGCGGTGACCTTTGCAGTGACGTGAAGATGGGTGTAGAGCAGAGACAGGAAAATTGCCCACAAGGTAGTTAGTCACTGGTGCCACTTGCCTTGGGAGAGGAGAGGCCCTCTTAAACCCTAGGAGCTCTGAAGCGTTAGGGTTAGCATCCTGTCCTCACTGGTTGGAAGAGTAGTGCCCAGAGAGTAAGAAAGCTGCAACCTTCCTTTTTTTCTCTTAATTTCTAGCCAGGGGAGTTTATTTCACGCAGTCTGCATCCCATGGGGCTACCCAGCATGTATTCAATATATATATTCAATATATATATTAACCCCTTCAGTTACATGTGTGCATCATCAAGAGAGCAGGACAGTTTCATTGATTCCCTTTTGCTTTTGAAATCCCGATGGGGGATGTCATTTGGGACAAATGTCGTCTTTATGGCTTTATTTTAATGCCCTGCAAATAGCAGCAGGAGGGAGTGGAGCTGCAGGGTCTGCCAAGACTCTGCCATCCTCCCCATGCTGAAACCTGAAGGGCAGAGCAGAGAGGTGTGATGCAGGGAGGCCACAGCGGATCCTCCATCTGCTTTTCCCTGGTGTTGAACTTCCCTGCACTGGTCCTGCATTGCTTAGAGCAAGCATAAACTCATACGAGGAACTTGGCAAGAAAGGCCCTTCAGCTTGTGGGTGGTTTCTTCACACTCACAAGTTGGATCCATCAGGAAAAAACTTGTCACAAGTAAATAGATAATTTTCTCAAAAAAGCCCCAACAAAAACAAAAACCCACAAACACAACAAACAAACAGAAAACCCCAAGTCCCACTTTTTTCCTAATACAATTTTTCACTGGGTTCGTAGGGATGTCTTGGGCTTTTTCCATCCCAAGGTAAGAACTCAGGAAGTTTAAGTTCCTTGTGTTTCGTTCTATACAGCAAAGAAGTAAAAATGCACAGGAGTGATTACGGGCAGCTGAGATAACTTACACTAAAACTTAATATTTTATTGTTTTTTCTCCAAGGTGGAGGAATATTAGTGTTACCTTCTGGATAGTTACACAGCTGAAGTTTTTGACTGAATAGTTGATTCGTCTGTATTTCAACCTTACTGACTTTTGGACTGAATCCAGTGAAATAATGCATTTCATGTGATGCACTGAAAATACGGGGTTTTTTACTTTGGGGAAGGGAGGTAGCAGTTGCCACTGGAGTGCTTTTCTAAATCTACAGCAATCTAAGCTAGTTAAGCATGGATGATATCATTTCAGTCAGCAGTACAAGATAATGTCCATCCTGACTGTAATGACGTAGTTGTCCTTTGCTTCCATTGGATCTATCTCAGAGTAATATCATTTGTCAGGGTAACGTCTCAGATGATGAAGAAATTCTGTACAGAGTGTGTGAGCAAGTGAAGAGTCCGTATGAAATTTCATCCCCCCCTTAGTGTTTTGCATGAGCTCTTTTTGGTTAGTGTTAGATGTTCTGAGTTTTGTAGAGAAATCACACAGATCACTCCTGCACCAGTGCAGGCATGGGGCAGATGGATCGGTTCTGCAAAGGTACAACGTGCCTCTCTTCAGGACTTAGGAACCACTCAAAGCACCTCTTCTTTGTACAAGTGTTTAAGGGGAGAAAAAAAAGGAAAATAAACTCCTTGTATTGCCAAGTTAATTTCCTGAATGAATTTCCTCTACGTTCTTGTGTGGTGTGTGCTCCAAGAGGTGGTGGAGCTTAGGGAGAGGTACTGAAGCACTACAAGTCCAGGTCGCTGGTGCACAGTGTAAAGCGGTGGCTTTTAAGTGCTCCTCATGAAGCCCACTTGACAAGCGCTGAGAATGCTTGTTTGGCAGTAGTGTGCTTTGCTGCTCTGCGCTATTGCTGGCATTTCCACTTCTGCCTGGGGTCAGCCTCAGCCTGACTTCCTTTCTTCTCTCCTGCACTGGCAGTCTTCCTGTCCTGACCATCAGTAGTGCTGGAGGTAGAACCAACCAACCGCTTGGTTTGGTTGCTGGATGACAGTCCCTAGCTTACGTGGGCATCTCTGCAGAGTGCAGAGCAACTTAAACCTCAGAAGACAAGAAAAATGAAGATAAGCTGAAGTTGTTGTCAGCCAAATGGATGCCTTGGTTATCTCCTCCTGGTGGTTTGGTTCTTTCCATCCTTGGTCTTGTTTCTTTACCTTGATTTGGTCTAGTGTGGGGCTAACATTTTAAGTTAGCCTCACTGCCAAAACACTGCTCATTTCAGCTGAGTCCGCCTTTCTGTCCATTACTGATTCCAGGGTGTAAACTAGACTATTCCAGGGTGTAAACTAAACTAGATCCTGCCCTGAGGAAGAAGAGGAGGAGTTAAAATTTAAGAGCTGCTGTGGGCACGAGTGCTGACTAACGCTTACTATCTTGAGTACACGGAAATCAGTTTGGACCTTGTCTGATGAATGCCACCGCTTTTTTTTTTTTTCCATATAGAGCGATACAGAAGAATCGAGAAATAAATGCGTTTGCCTAAGATAACATTGTGTGACAGTTGAGAACAATTAAGACTGTTACTTGCAGCTATATTTTTTTTTTCCTTCCTTTCTACAGTAGGAGGGTGGTGTCTCCAGCTCTGAGTAGTTGATACAAGGTATTTGTCACTGGTCTGATCTTATCTAGAACAAGTATCATACAAGGTTATTTATTTTACAGCCTTTTCTCCTGGTTTTGTACAACACACAGATCTTGGTAGATGGGAAAGGATTTTTTTTTTTCTTACTAGCGTCTCTTTGGCAATAAACACACGCCTAACTGTAAGAGAAAAAACTTTCACAACTGAGCTTGTTTTGTGAAGACCAAACATTTGTGACGCTTACAAACCCTCAAACTTTGCATAATGTGCCCATCCTTGGTCTTAAACATGAGGTGGCAGAAGAGGGAAGTGTTACTTTTTTTAACCAACAACTTATGACTGTGTCAACACATGACAATTTGTCAAAGCTTGCTGTAGCGGTGCTGTAAATTAATTTTTAGCATCGCTTGTGAGTGGTAAACACTTTGTGCAGTGTGAACAGCTCTTAGTACAGTGTGAGTTGTCAGCAGCTTGTGAGCTACCCTAAAAGAAAAAAGGGGGAGGAAAAAAAGAAAAAAGAAAAAAGGAGGGAAGGATAAAAGCGCTTTTACTAGTACGAAATGGATCTGAGTCTGCAAAAATTCAACATGTGGTGGTATTTTTCTCTTCTTCTTTGTACCAGTCAGCTTGACCTTGAAAATTTAGGTTTTCCATTAATAATAATAATCAACTGCAAAGCTGGGAGATCGCAGCTCTCCAGCCAGTGCACCACATAGTGCCTGACAGCAAACAGATTTCTCAGACTTGTGGCTGGGTGAAGTAGCATCCTCTCTTTGGTCTTGCCTGTTGCCTTTGCTTGCTTGCTTTGAAAGCGGAACGTGTCCTGCGATGTGAGCATGCTCCTTTGTCAAAAAGTCTCACATAAAACATAAAATGCCTGGGGAAAAAAAGATGGCAGCCCAAAGAGGAATGATGGGGGCCGAGTACTCTCTCTTCCTCGCCTGTCCCCTTGCTGTTTCTCCTTGCCTATCCCAGCTGCTGTGATGGAGGTGGCAGTGATGGTTCACACGATGGGAGTCGACATGACGGAAAAAAATTATTTGGTATGAAAAGCTAGGGAATATATATTGTAGAAAACAACTTTTCAGATACAAACCTATTTTAATCTGTCACTTTAGCAGAACAGGCAGTAATAACCTCCCAACCTAACAATGACTGTTAAGTTGAACATTAATTTGCTCACTCGTTGAATTGCTAACATGTCTACAGCTTACAAGTGAACACCCACTCAAGAGAGAGAAAAAAGGAGTTGGTGCCTGGAATTCCTGGCCTTGCTGAATTCACCTATGTTTTTTGGCGCTAACTCCAGCATTTCATCTTGCGTTTCCTGCAAATGCTTTAAGTAGAGCTACATGAGAAAAACAGCTGCACGTGTTTGTTCGCTGCTTTGATATGCTCAGCATGGGTTTTTTTCTCGAGCACAGTCACTCTCAACTTCAGCACCCTAGGCAGGCTTTGACTGTGTCTTGGACCTTATTCCTGTAACCAAGCAGCGCACGTGAAGGTTGGCATGAGAACTTCATCAAGTCCTACTAAAGCTAGTTATAACCTGGTTATGGTTTTAAAAAGAAAGATGACTTTTTTTTTGCGTATTTACTCACAAAGAATTTTGGTTTTATTTCCTTTTCTAGATATAACTGTAGGTGCTGCTTGTATGAAAGAGCTGAGCCACACCATCCAGTAAACTGTCTTGAGCAGCAGTTGGCTTGCTTGGAAATCGCTTCTAGGACTGTGCTGTAAGTAAGTATTTTTGCAAAAGCAGCATGGAACGGTTTCTTCAGTTCAGGGGCATTTTTTAGATCTTTCAATTGTTCCTTAAACTTTCATAGTTTAACATCTAGTAGACAGTAGCAATGCACGTGGGACTGTGAGCACTCCCATATCTGAAGCATAGAGCTAAAATCCTTTAGAGGCTCTTTGCTGACTTGCTCTGAATCTCCATGATACAGTGCCTGAACGCTTCTGAAAACAGGCAGCTACATATAAGCCTAGAAAGAAATTTGCCAAAATACATATTGCTCTATTTTGCCATTCACTCTGTGGCATACATGTCTTCTGAGTGTTCACCCCTGCCTGCATTTTCACACTTCAGCATTTTAGCTATGCTGGTATAGTCCTGCTAGGGCAAATGCTTTGTGGAGGTATTCCAGAGGCATAGACTGTGATCTGCCTAACTCAACTCAAAATATTCCATGGATAGGTGTCCTAACTGATCAGAAAGGAGCACTGGATTGTCTCTTTGGACATGCTGTTGGTATGGCTAGGGAACATCAGTAAGCTGTGCATGGCGGTGAGTTTGGTCAGCTGCATCTGTCTCCATTACGAGTGCATGTTGATCAAAAAGACCCCATTTGAGGTTAAAAGCTGATTGCATTGAGTATGGCATTGAGAACGTGTTTGCACTTAAAATGAATGTCATCCTTCGAGGTGTACACCAAGGAAACCTCATCATGCCATTTACACAGTTCCTTTGAAAACATAATCCATTTGGGGATGTTTGTGACCTGAAATTTTATAACTATTGTATTTCTTTTTATATTACCTTCATTTTTTTTTTGCTGCTGCTGGTGCTGCAAGTTATGAGAAGTATGATACAAGAAGTATTTATGACTTAAGTGCATTTCTCTTGAAATGGCATGTGATAATACAGTCGCTTCAGAGAACAAGGGTGGGGAGGGTTAGTGACCTAGGGTTCGAGTCACTTAAACACACAGGCTGCTCACACTGCTCAGCACATTGCAAAATATTCCCTTCAAGTTACATTTGCTGTACATAAACTGATCTTTTTTTTTTAAAAAAAAGCTAATTCCAAGACCAAGTCCTTCAAAGCCAATGGTAAAGCAGTTGAGTCAGTCTTTTGGAATAGGTTTCTTGTTTGCGGGTCTGTCTTCTGTGCGGTTGACTGACGTGCCTGGGTCACTCTCTAGGTGAGGTTGTGCCAGACAAAAATCCTTGCCTCAGCTCTGCCAGGAGTAACCTGCCAGATGCACTGACTGCCATTTCATCCTTGCTCTGCACCTACCAGACCTATGGGGCACTCAGCCTGATTCTGCATGGGTGGATGTGAATGAGATGAAAAAAGGACCCGATTGTTGTTATCAGCGTGGGACACCTCAGCTATGGCAACCGAGTAGAGAAGAGCGAGGGAATTGCTTGGGTTTAGGAAAGTCTAAGCTCTAAGAAAATTTACAATTAGAAATTTAGAACAAGACTTTGTGGCATCCTCCCTGAAAATGATCTGCCTGCTTCTGGAACTTACGTCCTGACCCAAGTCACTGTTGCTTTCATAGAATCATAGAATCATTTAGATTGGAAAAGACCCTTAAGACCATTGAGTCCAACCATAAACCTAACACCGCCAAGTCCACCACTAAACCATGTCCCTAAGCAACAAATCTACACGTCCTTTAAATAGCTCTAGCTCCAGGAGTGGTCACTCCACCACTTCCCTGGGCAGCCTGTTCCAACGCTTGGCAACCCTTTCAGTGAAGAAATTTTTTGTAATACCCACTCTAAACTTCCCCTAGTACAACTTGAGGCCATTTCCTCTTGTCCTATCACTTGTTACTTGTGAGGAGAGACCAAGACCCACCGGGCTTCACCCTCCTTTCAGGTAGTTGTAGAGAGTGCTAAGGTCTCCCCTCAGCCTCCTGTTCTCCAGGTTAAACAACCCCAGTTCCCTCAGCCACTCCTCATAAGATTTGTGCTCCAGACCCTTCACCAGTTTCATTGCCCTTCTCTGGACACGCTCCAGCACCTCCATGTCCTTCTTGTAGTGAGGGGCCCAAAACTGAACACAGTACTGGAGGTGAGGCCTCACCAGTGCCGAGTACAGGGACACGATGGCTGCCCCAGTCCTGCTGGCCACGCTTCCAGCACCTATGCACACTTTGTTCCTCATTTTCATATTATTTCCACTTTTTTTTAATGCACATTATTTAAATATTACTTAATATCTAATATAGAGCCAAAATAGCTAAAAAATAAAACATCATATTAATTTAGTGATTTATTTCTGCTCTGTCTTTGAACTATTTATTGGTATGACAGTCAGGAGCTGAGGCAATAAGATAAAATGAAAGAAATCGAAGTTAAAATTAAGATACTAGGGTATCCTTTGATATAGAGCAGTCAAATGGATTGGGCTGAATTCCTTTTAATCTCTCTGTTAAAGAATTACAAGATAATCTTGATGAAATCAGATGCACTTGGTCTCTTTTGGCCTAGATTACCAGGAGCCTGGCTCGCCCAGGGGTGACAAGCGCTTCTGGTCCTTTCTCACAGGGCGCTGCAGGACTTGCCAGGGGGAAGCCCCGCTGCCACCCGGCCCCGGGCTGCTGCCGCTGTAGTTGCCCGTAAGCCTTGTGGCTGTTTCAGGGGGAGCTTTTTGCTCCATTGCTGTTAGCGCTGGATTTTCGTTCGGTTTGTCATGGTGTTTGAGTTGCTGCCGCACCAGGAGCTGGAGCTCTGCGTTTACTTGATTTACCCTGAGGTAGTTGCTACTTGTTTGGTAGAGCAGACCTGGTGTTGTGGGGTGCATGCTACTGGGGAGATCTCAGTTATACCAGTTCCTGAAGGATTCACTGCTCCGGTGTGGCTTTCTGCCTCACATCCTTCTAATTTAACTGCATTAGTCTGTTTAATGGTGCCAGAAGGCCACGTATTGACTCCGTGAAGCCCCAGACTGTAGATGTGCACTTTTAAATAGTTAAATAAATGTTAATTATGATTCACGAACAGTTTTTCCCCAGCTATTAAGTAATATCAAACACTGAATTTTTCAAACAGTAATTGTTTTTCCAGCTGCTGAGCAAGACCGAGTATTCAGTCTTTTTAGAGAGTTATTTTTGCAGCTGCTCAACTGCTTTAAGCGTAAAAGTCTCATGTAATTTTGTAAGGCTTGACAGCCTTGGATGCACAGTGGGCAAAAGTTACTGAAAGTCTGTGGTGGAAGTGGAATTATGACAATCTTCTGGTGCACCTTGGTTAGCTGTGGATAGTTTGGGCTGCATCCAGATAAGCTGAAAATAGCATATTGGGCACTTTTGAAAGTTTGTGGTTTTGCAGCATTTTTCTCATAAAAGTCTGAAGTCTTTTTCTTTCTCACTGTGCTAGTTATTACGCAGGTGGAAATTAGCTATTTTTTTCCCTCTCAAGATCTTGAGACTTTCTGTAAGGAATTCAGACAGTGTGAATTATTTCATGAAATAACAGTTTGACTTGTTATACTTCCTTGTAAATAGTATAATACCACAGAATTTTGTCTTAGAAATGCATGTTGTGTACCTTTCCCTGGTAGGTCTTCAGAAGTTTTCAAATATCAATTAAACCACAGATCGTGATGATAATGGAAGAGACACGGTTCTCACCCACTAGCCTGGCTGTGAGTACATTGCTCACATTTGCCCAATGATTCATTAGCCAAGCCAGTAAAACAATCTAGGCGGTCTGAGGCAGTGCCTTACTGGTAGGTGTTCTTCAGCAGATTGCTCATTTTGACGTGATGCGTAGCACCATCAGAGCATTTACTTAGGAACTTACCTTTTTTGTGCATCTCTTTTCTCTGGTTTTCCCACCAGATCTGCTCTGCTGCCTCACAATGCCGCTGTTTGCATAAGCAGTTGCTGTAATTCTTTGAAGCTGTGGATAAGATATCTCCTTCTAAATATCACTGATGTGTTTTGATGAAGCTGTAGTTGTGAGCACAGGGTGCACAAACAAAGGACACTTAACAGTGAGAGCTAGGGAGGGGCTGATGTTGGTGGGGCAGAAGACCAAATACTGAAGGTTAAATTCTGTTTAATGTTCAGTTGTGTTGGTTTTTTAAGACAAAACAAAAAAGAAGCAGAATAAAAAGATTCTGCAAAGCAGAAGTGTGAGTGAAATGAAACGTAGTGGCTAGACAAATGAAAAAAATACATTCATTAAAAAGCCCACCAAACTTAAATTTCAAATCTCCAGTAGAAGAGGTGATCTGTCGGCCACCCAACTTGGACTGGGCACCCAACTGGAACTCATGGTCTGGGTTCAGTTCCCTGCCCTGGTCACAGGTTTCCTGTGTGTTCTCAGGCAACCTCCTTCATCTGCCCCATGACTGACTTCCTCATTTGTGCAGCGGAGATCATCCTCCTCCCATCCATCGTGAGGGTGAAGCCTACTGATGCTGCTGAAAGACCTGGATGTTGTGACGGGGGGAGCCAGCACAGAGATGAGAGCGAGAGGGATATGCTTCTTCGCAGGCCATAATTGCCTGTGCTGCTTGCATTTCAGTGTTCAGGAGCAGAAGAAATGATTCCCAGATCTAGAAGGGGCTCGGTTTTTTCTTTCCCAGCCCTTCAGGCCTGTTCCTTGTTGAGTTTGGCTGCCACAGTGCAGTAGCAGGCATTTGGAGTACTCTTGTCTCTCACCTTTCTCCTTTCAGTCTGTCTCCTCATTGCTTGGGTCGTTCCTGTCTGCTTGACACGCATGACCCACAGAAACCCAGTGGGATCAGAAACACAGCTTTGTCATCTCCCAAGTTACACAGAGATGTCTTGACATTTAAATATAGAGGTGTGTAAGAAAGAAACCAAAGAATGCTCGAGCATGGTCAGGAGATGACCCTAGTAGTTGAGGAAGGTGGTACGAGGGAGCAGACCATTGCCTTCCTGGCCCCCTGGCGTGGTGTGCCCTGGCACAGCGTTGTTGCCCTGCTGAAGTTGTCCAGAGAGCCCGGTACCACAGTTGCCCTTTAGCCCCTCTGCTCCTATGCTCGGCCCCTGATAGGCAAATATTCATTTAAGAGATTTTGATATTTGTTCACCCGGTGCAGATGCTAATTCTGAGTAAAGAATCAGAATGACAATTCACGTGCCTTTTGATGTGTCCTTTTATCTCCTGTGGGTTGGTAGTTAAACATTTCTCACTCCTTAGAAGAATTGTTTTTCTCTGGGAAGAGGGTGTGGAGCCCCAGACACTCTTTTTCTCCTCCAAACGTTAGTAATGCTCTTCTCCAGCCACTGATGAGATCTTGAAAGTACAGACAGGTTCATATTCAGATCAGAGCCACATTCTGTTTTCTATTTGATTCTGCTACAGCAACTCTTGCTGTTTCCTGTCCTCCCACCTTCTTACTGCCTTCCCTTTTTTTGGCCTTGCTTTCACAAACCTTCCTTTGACCTGACCCTCAACTTTTTCTGAGCTGCCAGAGTTAATAAGATCCTCATCTTTGGGACCTGCGTAGTCCTCCCATCCCTACCATATTTCTGTCCTCCTCCCATGGTCACAGAAACACTTCTCCAGCCTTACTTTGAGATTCATACTCACCTGGACCTCTTTCTGCAACCGATTCTCCCTATCCTGGCCCTTTCATGAGAATTTTCTATACTATAATGACTTATGGCTGGTAGGATACAAAAGTGGCACAAGGTGCTGTTGCCTCCCAGGTCCTTCTTCCTCTGCTTGTTCCTTATTCCTGAATGGCAGCCAGCCTTTGTCTTGGGCTGGTTGGCTTTTCTTCAGTAATTCTCTTATCCAGTTACTTTACTGTTTGTTTTTCCCCACCATTTCACGGCACCCACATGAAACGGTTTGGCTTGGTTTCGTTCTGGTTTCTCATTCAAACCCCAGCTTGATGGCAGCACACTGCTGCCCAAATTTTGAGCCCAGGTGCCAAACAAGGGTCAGACAAGAGATCCAACAACCCTGCAAATCAGGAAGTTGTTGGTTTAACACAGTGTAGTTGACTGTAAGATTCTATATACTTACCTGGAATTATTGTTCAATAAAATCTGATGACTCCTAAAGCAACAGGAATTATACAAACACCCAGGGATTGTTTTCCGCCTTTGCCATGGACAAGCTACATTGGATGTCTTCTGGTCCTTATGGTTTGGGTTACGCTGCTGCTTGACCTGCATATTGGCAGGAGCAGCTTGAGGTGGCACTGTTTGGTCTGAAGAGGTGAAGCCAAGTGGCTGAAAGGATGGGTAGGCTTCTTCAGTCAGTTTTACATGAGTGACTCTCTGATTTCAGCGTGCCCTGCTGGTGTCGGGCTGGGGGAACGGGAAGTAAGCTGTGTCTGGTTTCATTATGATGGTGATGATAATAGGATCCATGAGGTATATGAGATTAAAAGCCCCATAACACTGCAGGCCAAATCATGCACAGAGAACAAACCTGAAATCAGTGCAGTACCTAAACATCCTTTTGTCTTGCCTCACCCAGTGTAGAAATAAATACAGGAAAACAAATATTTATTCAGAATTTCCTCTCACTATTTACCAAGTAGGAAGCTGTGTTAAGCCAATTTCTACACAGAAACATTTACTGGCCATCATGTGTTGGCTTTTATAGTTATGTGCTGTAGTTGTAGAGAGCCTTTTTGCCCAGGTATTCATTAATGAGGTTTTCATCAGCCACTCTGAATAAATGGGAAAGCATTAGATTTAATTTTTTCGCTTGCAGAGCTTCTGGTAGAAATACAGGCTTTTTCAGTGGGATGAGGATATTGGCACAGGTATGAAGTGATTTGGAGTGACAGCTGAACAGACAGTGTGGCAAGTGTCCTTGTCACACACTGAGACACGAACTTTGTTATTTCTTCTTGGAGATATGTCCCAAACCACAACCCTTGATCCAAATGTAGGGTTACGTCATTAGGAGTGCTTACCTACTGCCATGCTTTTTTTCTCTGCTACTTCTTCCAAGTATTAATTATCCTGTTGCAAGCAGGAAAGGAAAAATATTCTTTCAGACCAAACTAATATATTTGGCTGGTTCTGTTACAGTTACTTCATAAGCAATAAAATATATAACATTGCTTGGTTACGGCACTTGCTGTACTGATCCGTTCTCTGTGCAACTGCCTATTTTTTACGTATTTTTAAACAAATGCCAGGTCTACAGAGAATAATAAAACAAGGTAATGAAGGTAGAACAGGCAGGTTTCGTGGTATGAGTCAAAAACAAAACAAAAGAACCCTCCAAAAGCCATCAGAATTGGAAAGAGAGGCTCTTTCACATGGCAAAGTTAAGCTATAATTACTGAGTGCAGAAAACATTTTCCTTACGGGAATGAGCAGTGATGAGTGTGGATCGTGCCGGAGATCCCCGAGGCTGGCGTTGCCACAGGTTAAGAGCAGAGAAGGGAGCTTGCTAAGAAAATCGTTCTTTGTTCTGGTTGTGGAGTTGGCTTTGATCCTGGCCTAATGCATGCTGGTTCTTACTACTGCTTTGGGTGATGGCTGGCTGGGATGGTGACAATACTGATGTTAACTTCTGTTTTCAAATGGCATGAAACTGAAGAAGAAATTCACGTAGTGCCCAAGTTCTCAGTTTGAGCTGAGCTATTGGAACTAGACAGAAATGTAAAGCACAGTCTTTCCTATTTTAGTTACCTTTCTTTATGAGGTAGTGAATGCTGGTTTGCCTTGTTCCCCACCCCTTAACTTTTTTCATTGTGACGTTCAGGGCTAGGTGCAGAATGAACTAAAAAGTAGCCGTGGCAGACACAATTCAAATTTTGCCGGTTTAGCTTGCATCAAAACTCTAATGTACGTTTATACACGACTTGCTGGTGTGCGGTGCCAGACGGCAAATGGTTTGTTAGTATTGGCAATGCTCTCATGAAGCCAAATATGATTCTTTTCACTTGCTGGCTTGAGAGTGCAAAGTGCTTTTAATTTCCATTCAGTTTCTCTCTGCTTCCTCTGTCTTAGTATTGCCACCCTTGTACCTTGGAATAATAAAACTTCAAAGAGTATAAAAGTCGCGGTTGAAAGCATTTGTTATCATAGGTCAGGCAGATAAAATCAGTACTAACTATGTGCAGTCTCTTCTCAAATCTGGCTAAAACAGTGTGTCTCCTCACATTTTGGGAGTGTGTCTGTCCATTTCTCTCTAAGATAGCTGGAGTAAGTAAAAGTATAAATACGAAATTTAATAAAAATGTTTTAAGGCTGATGATACTTATTTAATTCTATGCTGAATATAGCTAAAGTTATGTGCTTTTGGACATTGTTTCTAAATCGCAGTTGAGATTGTATCTCGTTTAGTGTTGTCATAGGTTTGTTTCGTAAATGTAGCTCTGCGGTGATTCTGTGATTCAAAAGAGCTGTGTAAATTGCTTGTGTTAAGATGTTTTGTCATGGAAAAGGAAAACTTTGATCTAAATCCACTTCTGCCCCATTCAAATGAGACGGAACAATATTTTGCACCTACTTCTAAGTATTAGTTTCGTGTCCAGCCACCTACACAGTTAAGGAAATAAAATGTAATGTCATCTCCAGCCAGTAAATAATTTTCTTTTCCCTTTCCATGCCATTTGTTCCGTCATTCCTTCTCCTCCACAGCTTTGAATTTAGACCCATCTTCTTGTTTTAAAATCTAACATTGTATTACTCTAAGTACTTGGTGTTTAGATAGGTCCTCCTCCATCTTCTCCAAAGTATATATACCTCCTCCTATCCCGTGCCTTATTTTTAAGAATCAGTAGCATGCTCTGTAATCCATGAGTTACTGATGTAAGCTGGAGTTGTGCCTCCAGCAGTGCTGCTGATGTATTCCAACTGCTGGTGGGTGCTCAGTCTGCAGCACCAGGCTGGAGTTACTGCCAGGCAAAACACAAAAATTGGGCATCACATCAGCTCCACAGCAGTGACAGTTTCAGTCTGCCAGCAAAGGCTAATACAGATACGGGCATTAATTTCTCACCCATTTATGGACATACTTCTAATAAGAGCATGTGACCACTGTTAAATGTTTCAAATACTGTCCCCATAATCTATGAATTATAGTTCCATTTAACAGGGCTCTGTGTTCAGTATCAGCCTTGACCCCTGGGTGGTACCCATTGAGCCTGATCCTCCTGCCCCAGTCATCTCCTCTCCATTTTCATGCTAGTGGCGTAGCCTAGTCCTCTTTCTGTTGAAGTCTTGCACCTGTTTCTCCCTTTGGTTTATTTTTTTGTTTTTCTAATGGTTTTGCTATTCCAGGGCAGATTCTCTGGCAGAACGCCCACAGTACGTCTCTCTAGCATCGCCCTTAACCCAGTAGTAGCAACCATCCTGTTTCGTGTCACCTCTTCTTCAGAAAACAAGACTAGAGGCAGTTGCAGTCTCACTTGATCTTTCCTTGTTTAGAAGATGTGAAAATAATTAATGAGTCGTTTCAGGGAGGTGTGACCTGAGGGATGCAGACGTGTAGGAGTGTTTGTTTGTTGAGACCATCAGGAGGGGAATCACTCCATTATCCGAGTACTGGTGTCAAAAGCTGGGAAATCAGCATGTTCTGAAGTTTCACTGAACCTTGGTTCTTCTCCTACCTGCCTCTTCCTACAAGGTACTTAATTTTGGAAAAAGTACAGGGAGAGGTGAGAAAAGCAGCTGTTAAATTACCAGGAGTTGCTTTGGGGAAGAGATCCTGCAGGGGAAGGGGAGAACTCTTCTAATAATCTTTGCAGCATTTAATCCCAAGAAAATGCAATAAAATCACTGCTTCACTGAGAGTTGGCAGTGTATTTTTTCCATAACAAGACCTCTTTTTGGTTTCTTTGTAGTACAGTCTGATTCAGACTACCGAGTTGACTAAGGAGAGCGAAATCTGTTTTTGACAGATGTTTCCCGTGATCTGGCAAATACAAACACTCCTGCAAGATGACAGGCTTCTTGTTTACATGGGGAATCTATTTTTTTTATTTAAAAAAAAAAAAAAAAAAAAAAACAAACCAAAAAAACACACAAACACAAAAGCAACATTCAGATCAGTCATTCTGATCAAGGCAGTGTCAATTATTAGGCTATAAAGGGAACTGATGACTCAACTTAGGCACAGCACTGCGGCAGTCTCCGATTTTCGGTTTCGTAACAGGTTCTTTTCAGGAATGCTTTTCATTCATACCTGACATTTAAAGGTGTCTCTGGAAGCGTGTATCATTTTGTGATCGGGACTTGAGAGACCGGCGTCAGCCTGTGCCAAGAAGTTGTGCAGGATCTGGGAGACGTCCCCGTGCCTCGGTGGGACGCCGAGCGCCCAGTGCGAGAGGGGTCCTCTGACCCATTGCATTGCGTGCCTGGACTGTACCCACGCAGCACCAGGTTGTCAGTCACCGCATGAAATGTGTAGATAAGTTTGTATCAGTAAAACTGAAAAGCAGTTTGATTCAAAAAGCGCAATGTTTTGATCAGATCCCATGCTTAGTAATTCCAGCGAGTGTGCTTGTTAAAACGGGTGAGTCAGAAATGGAAATGCAAAGCATTTCTCTGAACGGTGGCCGGAAATTAGCTCTGAAAACTGAAACAAAGCCCAGACCGCAGTTTTATCTATTTACTTAACAATTTTAGATCTGCGAAAATCCCTTTGTCTTTGGGAGACATTTTGATTCCTCTCTCGCAGCGCCGGTGCGATCCTTAGGTTGGATGATCAACCACATCAGGACTATCTGATGTGTCTTAATTTTTTGATTTAAAAATATTAGTTCCCTGTAAGTGGCTTCATTGCCTGTGGTGCTGCCTGATTCTGTCACAGCACGTGCTAAAAGTTGGTGGAAGTATTAGGCAGTACAGGATGTTGTAATATTCAAAGTCGTGTAATACTGAGGAAGAAATCCAGGGAAATTCAGTGGAGTCACTCAGCTGCCCATTGCCCAATGCATAGTTACATATATATGGCACATGGGGCTACCTGACTGCTCCAGCACCAAACGCTTATTGGTTTGGGGCTGGCTGCTCCCCAGCTTAGCATGGAGAGGCTGCAGTGGTGACAGCCCCTCAGTTTGTAAGGATGTAGCCCTCTGTCATCGGGAGGGCATCATCAGAGTTTTGATGTTAGTACAGGTGGTCTTGCTGCAAAAAACTTTTAAAAAAGCATATTGAGTGATAGATAACAGCATTCTGGTCCTCATCCTGCACCCAAGATGTTGCTACTTTCTTCTCTGCTGACGTCTGGGTACCTGCTGCTCATCCTTGAGAGTGAGTCTGGGTGCTTTGGACTCGCTGCACAGCCTTGAACAACGTAGGCACTGTCTTCCTGGCAGCTGTTGGGTGGTCTGAGGCCCACAAATGTAAATCACGGTGGAGGAGGACAAAGTAATATCTGTGTTTAAGGGACTTGCAATTCCTATGGCAAGGCTGGTGCAGTAGTGCTTGTTTCAAAGAGAAGACGGTCTGGGTGATTTTTCTTAATTACTGTTTAGCTAAATAAATAAACAATGCATATTCATGGCTTTAACTAAAGTAACTCATGTTGAAATGTTTACCTCTCCCGAGGATAATTATTAAGGGGTGGGGGGCGCAGCAATTAATAATAAAACATTTAGACGAGATTACAGAATGTTCTGATTGGAATAGTAAGCATTATGCTAGAAATAAAAGTAAATAAATGGAGCTGTCTTGAATTAAAAAAAACAAAACAAAACAAAATTGTGCTATCCGAAGAAACATGCTGAACAAAAGCAGCTCGGGTGAAGGGGTGCAGCTCTTGGTCTTGGAGCTCTTCAATAACACATGGAGGTTCCTTCATCATAAAGGTAGATATGTTGGTAAGTAAGTTCTCCCTTAATTCCAGTCCAGAAAAACCGACAGGAATATTGGCATCTGCACAGATTAGTGTAGCAGCTGTAATACCTGTCAGCACTGCTTTGAGACTGGTGTGTGCTGATTCTTAAAGCGAGTGATGAAGAGTGTTTCAGCTGTTTATATCAGTAGTAAACAAACCCTTCATTTGTGTTGTGAACCTTCTCCCTCCTGCCCCACTCCCCCCCATTCCATACAGTCCTTTGAATGAAATTCTTTGCTCAGCAGAGAGTTTGAAATTTGGACCCATCCTTTCATGTCTTTTGGCTGTGGTTCCTTATCGGGTTAATCAGCTCAAAGAGAGCCAGTGATATGTTCAAAGATTTCTGTGACAGCTGCATACCATTAGGCTGAATGATTAAAGAAACCCCCATAATTGTAGTTTAGTGCAGTAAATACAGATTGGTCTTTTAGTGTAACATACGGTAGCAAGAGAACTGAGCTTTGGACAAAAGAGAGCTGCTGCTTAACCCCATACAAATGGAGCTTGTGGGGATGGTGGAGGTGGTCTGCCCGTCTCCAGCTTTTTTGGACCAACAGAGGAGCACAATGAGCAATGGGGTATAGCTGCCCTTTTGCACTGGATTGGAGAAGGAAAAGAGTGTAGAAGATGGGCAGAATGTAGTTGGGGCACCAAGGCAGCCTGAGGGGGCCATAGGCTTCCACTGCTCCCTCCTCGAGCTCAACACCACCTCAGAGCTCGTGATGCAAACAGGATACGCTCTCCTTGCTCCCTGAGGTATCCTCAGCCAGCCTTAGAGGAGCAAGCTGTTGTCCTCTCTGGGCTGTTCTCTAAGTTGGATGTCTTTTGGGGATGAAGGCTTCCAGACCTCCTCCTCTAGACCAAATCAGTCCGTTCTAAAGTAGCATCAGAAGCGCCGGGGGCGCTCGCCGGCACCTAGTGCAGCCAGTGTGCTGCTGGCACACGTCCCCTGGATACCCTCTCATCTAGAAACCGAAAAGCGGCTTTTCTTCAACTGGAAGTGCGGTCTGACTGTTTGATGCAGTGGAGTCTTTGCTTACATCTGCCGCTAGTGAAGTCCCTGGCCGTGCTCTGAAACAGCGCAAGATGTCGAGGAACGAGAGGGCGCTGGTGGATGGGCTGTCTTGTTCCCAGCAGAGGTGGTGGGAATGCCCGGTTAACTTTAGTCCTTGTGAGGCAGCTCTGCAGCTGCTTCTGGCTGATTAATTTCCTCAACCACATTTTCTTTCTCTGCTGCAATAGGTCAACCTTTTCCCTGACTAAACTGCCTCCTCTGTAGGATCTGTGAGTGGTATTTGTACTCCAGAAGACAAGGGTGCTAATTAATGATGGGACAAGGTGTCCTGTTGATCCATTTCCCCTGTAGCACAGGGAGTGGTTTTATAAGCATGGTGCGTTTTCCCTGTTGAAAAAACCTTTCTGGATTTGCTTCAGAAAGATTTCTGAAGAGCAGAAATAACCATCTCAACTTCACCTGCTTTTTCATAAAGTTTTCTGTGAGTTTTAGCCGCACACCTCCCCGTGAAGCCAGCAGCAGCAAGGCAGCCAGAGCCTCACACAGTGTTTTGCAGGTTGAGAAGGTGCTGCACATGCACAGTGCACAGCACAGTAAACCTGATATCAGCTTGCAACTAATTATCTGTGTATAAAAATTCCCCTGCTTGCCGTTTTGCCGTTAGAGACTCACTGGTAAGATTTATGACTCTGGCTAAAATGAAGTACCATTTCCTTTTTCTCAGCATTACTGTACGTGGCCTCTCTGGCTTTTCTTGTTAAACAGACTCGAGCTCACCCAACAGGGAACATATTTTTGAAGCTCTTTCCCATCATGATTCTGCCTTTCTCTTTTTCTCTTTGTTATGACCAGTGAAGATAACCCACAAAGCATTTTCAGGTCTTTCCAACTTTCCCCTGCTTGGTGTGAGGGTGAAGATGCAGAAGCTAAGAGGCAGCTCCTTCACGTGAGATGCAGCATTGGCCCACTCTCAGCCCCACCACAGCTTGCACAGGCTCGTGGTAGACACACGTACCTTCATCGGCCTGGGCTCCCTCTTCATAGTTTGATGCACAACTGTTGCATTCAGTGTTTATATGAGCTAAAGGATAACTCCTTCACTTCATGCTGGAGCATGGGGGACCAGCTGTACAGCTCGGAGAAAGGCTGTATTTCTCCTGCCCTGGTGTTGCTCGCGTATGTCTTCATTGCACAGACTGATGAAAATGAGACCGTGGACTGAACTTTCTGAACATGCAAATGCTTCAGTGACTTCACCCTGATCTGAAATCACCTGAAAATGAGTTTGTCTGATGTTATAAGACGGTAGGGTTTTTTTATGAGTACAGAGAAAAAAAGGGAGCAATGTTGAGCTGCTGCCATCTCTCTCAGTTGCAGTTAGATGTAGTTATTTTTGTATTAGAGCTTGGAGGAAAACCGGTTGAGACGCCAGATAAACCTTCCCAAAAATCCCATTTGTGTTAATACTTAAATATTGTTCATCTTTCACAGCATTTACTTATCTGTTTCCCACATGCTGAACCTTATGGGGAGTTTTTGTGGTTGACTGTGGCCCGTTTTTTTCATTCTGTATGTTAACTGTTTTCTCAATTCACATTTTTTAGAAGAAATGGGCAGTAAAAGTCTGACTGTGATAAACATTCAACACGGGAACAGGCTTTCAGCAGGGCAGGCGTGTGTTCTTGTGGTTCACGTGCATTGGGGCAGGAGTCCTGAAGCATAGAACACAGTGAGCTGAGTCATTTCAAGCCACCCTGGGAAGCATCCTTACCTGAGAGACCCAGCACTGGCTAATCCAGTGTCATCTTCTGAGACGCCAGGCTCCAGGACAGTGATTTCATCCTTGTCAGTGAACCAACTTAATTTTCTTCTGTTTGCAAGTGTATTAACCAAAATCTCCAGTTTTTAAGAATGTGGTGAGTTGACCCTGGCTGGAGGCCAGGTGCCCACCAAAGCTACTCTCCTCAGCTGGACAGGGGAGAGAAGATATAAAAAAAGGCTCGTGGGTTGAGATAAGGACAGGGAGAGATCACTCACCAATTACCATCACAGACAAAACACTCTCAGCTTGGGGAAATTAGTTTAATTGATTACCAATCAAATCAGAGAAGAGTGATGAGACATAAAACCAAATCTTAAAACGCCTTCCTCCCACCCTTCCCTTCTTCATGGGCTCAACTTCACTCCTGATTTCTCTACCTTTTCCCCCCCTGAGCAGCACAGGGGGATGGGGAATGGGGGTTACAGTTCATCACACGTTTCTGCCGCTCCTTCCTTCTCAGGGGGAGGACTCCTCACACTCTTGCCTGCTCCAGCATGGGTCCCACAGGACCAGTCTCCCACAGGAGACAGTCCTCCACAAACTGCTCCAGAATGGGTCCCTCCCACAGGGTGCAATCCTTCAGGAAGGGACTGCTCCATCGCAGGTCCCCCACGGGGTCACAGGTCCTGCCAGCCAACCTGCTCCAGCCAGGGCTCCTCTCTCTGCAGAGCCACGGGTTCTTCCAGGAACCTGCTCCAGTGCGGGCTTCCCATGGGGTCACAGCCTCCTTCAGGCATCCGCCTGCTCTGGTGTGGGGTCCTCGACAGGCTACAGGTGGTCATCTGCTCCACCATGGACCTCCATGGGCTGCAGGGGGACACCTGCCTCACCATGGTCTTCACCACAGGCTGCAGGGGAATCTACTCCAGCGCCTGGAGCACCTCCTCTCCCTTCTTCCCCACTGACCTTGGTGTCTGTAGGGTTGTTTCTCTCACATAGTCTCACTTCTCTCTCTGAATTAAGTTGTGCAATTTTTTTCTCCCTTCTTAAATCTGTTATCCTAGAGGTGCTGTCACAGTCGCTGATGGTCTTGGCCTTGGCCAGTGGCAGGTCCGTCTTGGAGCTGGCTGCTGTTCACTCTGTTGGACATAGGGGCAGCTTCTCACAGAAGCCACCCCTCTGGCCCCCCTGCTACTGAAACCTTGCCATGCAAACCCAATACAGAGAAATATGCCAGATATCTGAATTTTCATCAGATCTGACACAAAGTATCAGGCATGACTTTTGCTATGTATTGGTTTTACTGTGTGGAGCTTGTGTCATTTGGTAATACTGTTGTGTGGGGGTCTTTCTCACAGCGTACATTAACTTTCCTTTTACACCTAGCCATTCTTTCATGAGTCATACCACCAAGATAAAATATTTTCAACAGTGGCTTTATTTTAAGTCGAGTATATTCCAGTGATAAAGTCATTCAGATTTTACATAAAAAGATGTACAAGTTCCTGTGGTAATGCTCTTGAACTACAGTCTCCCACCTCTCCTAGCCCAGCCTGGTTGATGTGTCACAGTGTAAACTGCAACCAGAGGACAAGAGGGAGTGGAAAATTCTCCCCACGCACATCCCCCAGCTCCTCTGAGGGTTTTCTGTTTAAGCCCAGTTGGTGCTGTTAAGGGCAGCTGGGGAAAATCCAGTTTGCAGACCCTGGAGCACTTCCCTGGCCAACGCAGGGCAGCAGCAGCTGCCTTCCCCATCACTCACTCAGCTGCAGTTGTCTTGCTGCTTCTCCTGGTGTCTTCAGCTGTGGTTTCTAGCCAGACTGATTCCTCACGTGGTTTTGCCATTATCTGAACGAACAGCTCTATCTCATCTCCGCTGGCTCTTGACAGAGCTTTCCCAGATAGGGACACGCCGCAGAGCCCGTCCTCACGGTCCTGGGTGGGTACCTCCCTGATTCTGGTCCACACCTCCTCAATTGTGGTGGTCTTCTGTATCTCACCTCTGACCACTGGCGAAGAAGCTCCTGGTTTTGACTGCCCTTGGCCAAAAGGTGCATGTGAGCGCAAGCAGGAGTGATGGATGAGCGTATTCCTTCTCTTTGGAAGAAGCGAGCAGGTTTTTAGGAGGAAATTAAATGCACTGATAGTGAAGCCAGGCTGTGCATCTTTTCTGACATAGGTATCAATATCATCTTGGGTTTAATTTATGGATTTCAGGGAGAGATCCTGTACTAGATATCAGGAACATTGCAAATGCCTTCTCAGCCTCAGGCGATCCTTCGAGCAGTTGCATGCTACAAATGTTCCAATGAAGCTGTTTCAACCAGAAAGAAATATTCTTCAGCTTCACTCAAAACCACACCAAACATAAAGAAAACACGTTTGCTAATCTGTGATGGTATTGTATGTAACAGACTGGGAGCCCTGACTTCACTGGGATGAATTTCTGCACACGTTTGTGTAAGAAGCATTTCTGAAGCGTGGGGTGTCGCTTCAGAAAACACCATCTCTGTTTGCACATCTGTGCTCACTTTTTCCTGCTTGCTGGTGCACAGCTCTCCTTAAATATTTTTTCTTCAGTCTGTCTGCATCTGTGAGAAACTCACCAACTTGTCTTGTGGGTTCATTTTACTTAGCCCTAATTTTTCACACTCATTGTGAAGATTGGTCTGTTTGCTGATCCCACGGTGTACTTGTTGCTCACCTCCCTCATTGCCTGCCCAACTTCTCTGGTTTCCTTGAGCATTATGACATGATTTGCTGTGTTTGAAACATCTTTCGTGCTAACCAGAGTGATACCCAGGTACATTGATCATGCTCTTCTCAAGTCATCTTTCTTGGTTTGTTCATTGCAAACTGACGAACTTAGTTTTCCTCCAAAGCATCAAAACTTTCATTATTTTACATTAAAACCAACACCTCTTTTTGAAACACACTCTCCATATGACAGAAATCCAAGTTGGAAGGTGTTTTCTTGAAGTAGATACTTTTTTAGCTTCATGGTTTCTTCTGCCAACTGTGGTGTCTGGTGCATGTTCCTTTGCATTTGCATTCTTCAGTGCTAACTTGAGCCACCAAGCAGTGCTGGAAGCCCTCAGAAAGGGGGAAAAAAGGTAACCTGGTTCAAAAACATATAAGAGGTTGTTAAAGTTTTTTTTTTAAAAAAAGCTTGTAATGTCTGGTTTGAAGTATTGATATTTTTCTAGCTTTCTATGCAGCTGTGAAGGCAGATGCTTCTTTTGAAAATAAAGTTTCTTTGCACCTCCCATTCCAGGAACTGGGTCTTTAGGTTGACGTTGAGCAGTAATTTTATGGTCCCTTGTGATCCTGTAACTGAGTGCCCACATGTGCAGGTCTGTGCTGAGAGCCAAGACCTCGATGTGAGCAAGCCTTGGAGTGGAGAGTGCGTCTTCCCCCGCCTAGGATCCAGTTCTTCCCATGCTTAAACTTGGCCAGTCAGCATGTTAAAATGCTGAAACACCTCTTCGGTAGATGCAGCATTGGCCTCTTCATTTCATATAAGCTCAGTTTTCATGTATTCCTTGTAAGTTTACAGCTGTAGTGACAGTTTTGCTTTTAATAATTTGCCTATTTCAGAAAGAAAATTCTTTTATCGACTGGAAAGCATGAAGAAGCCCTCGTGTTGAGCATAGGAGGGGGGTTAGGTTTCAATCTACCCTAAGCTGACCCCAGGGCAGAGAGATTCCTGCTTTCATGTTTTAGATCATGTGTAAAACTTGATGCTGGCTGGATCGTCCTGTGTAGGGCAAGAATATCTAGGGAACATGGGGCGAGATACAGAGTGAGACATTTGCAGAAGGGAATGAAATGTTTGGGATGCAGCCTCCTGCTTTCTACAGCAGTGAACATCAATCACACCTTCTCAGAAAAGTGTGGCACTGCAAGTCTTCCCTCCCCCTTTTTTCCCCCCTCTCCTTTTTTTCTTGATTCCTTGTTCCCCACTTCTCTTTATTCTCCTTTCCTTCTGATATGCTGTGGCAAGTGCAATTTTAGCTCAGAAAACTAACTTGTCCTTGAAAAAACAGAGCCTTCCCTGATTTTATTCCTTTAGCCATTGAGTAAGCAACAGTTATTTTTGTTCTACCAGTGATTTATGACTGAACAGATTTGGAGTTTATATTTTTAGTTTTATAGGCAATTTAGATAATGTGTATTTGCAACCGTAAATATTTGTTCCTTTTACAGTCTGTCAATGAATTGTTATGCCTAGTTGGAGAAAATTACATAAACTAAAAAGACACAAGCATTGTGTTCCTAGCGTAGCCTCATGATTCTTTTCAAGTACCCATATAGATAATCCTTAAAGGCAGCAGTATTTTGAGGATATCTGTTGGTAAATCATCTGGGAGGGAGCCATGCAAAGAAATAACCTCGTTTTCATAAATGATCCAGTTCTCTACAAGGCTTGGAGTAAAATGCTGTAGCATCAGTGCTCAGAAAATATTGAACTTTTTTTAACAGGAACCTCATACTTATAAAAAACAATAGCCAAACATCTTTCATTTGCACTGCTTTGAGTTATTTTTTGACTTTTTTATTGAATCAGTAGACATTTCTGGAGAAACCAGAAGTTTTCACTGAAGAGTTCATTTTGCAAGTTTCGGAAAAAAAATAGTAGTTTGTAAAAAAAATCTAAACTTCTGGGGTTTATTTTCCTTCCCCTCACCTCCCCCTTTATCTAGCTTTAGTTTGTGGTAATTCTGCAGACACAGCCTTTGCAGTGATCCTGGGAAGATAGATACACACCACTGCTTGTACTGCTGCTGTCCCCTTCTGTTCAAAAGAAAATCATCTTCATTTCGACTCCCAATCACCAGTTTTATGCAAGTAAATAGTAGTTAAGCATTCAAAAAGTAGTAAAGAAAATAGAAAATAGTATAAGTGTTGGGCACTGTTAACTTGAAAACTTCAACTTGAAAATCCCTGTAACTTAAAATTAGTTACTTCTCCTTCCACAAGTATTTCCTTCCCACCCTCCTCCCCAGCCACTTCAGAGCACAACTGCTTCCTTGATAGATGGGGGAAGCCTTTCCGGAGTCAGCTGGGACTGGCCATCGGGTGGGATCTGGGCTGTGTGGGAATGCAGGGGGGTCACCCCCTCTTCCAGCCCTCCCCATCCCAGAGTGCTTCCCCTCTGGGGACCGAGCCCCAAGCCCCTTACACAGTGGTGGCAGCACAATTAATTTGATGCGGGCACACGAACCTTTTACTCCCTCTCCAGTTTTCTTTTGACGTGGACTGGTGTGACAGGTAGCTTTGCCTTAGGATGGATGGAGGAATGTGACACACATTGCATTAACCTGGGTATACCAGACTATGCTGATAGGATTTCTTCTCTGAAGCTCTCCAGAATAAAGCGGAAACAAAGGAACAAATTTGATGTTCCTAACTTAAATTCCTTGACAAAATCAGAGCAAAGCTTTGACAAAAGCCAGTATTAATTACTTAAAGTCTGTTAGATCATTTTGCTAGTTTTGTTGGAACACCTTTCTGGTGTGATGCACAGCTCCATAGAACCACAGAATGGTGTGAGTTGGGAGGGACCTTTAAAGCTTATCTAGTCCAGCCCCCCTGCCATGGGCAGGGACATCTTTCATTAGATCAGGTTGCTCAAAGCCCTGTAAAACCTGACCTTGAATACTTCCAGGGATGGGGCATCCACAACTTCTCTGGGCAACTTGTTCCAGTGTCTCCCCACCCTCATCATAAATAATTTCTTAGTATGTGTGCGTAAGTATGCACATACCTGCAGTATGATCCCATGGAATTATCACAGAAGTGTTAGCTTTTCTGTTTTGTAATTCTTCTCAGGGGTCTCATATGTCTGGGTGCTATACGAATGCAAGAAAAACATGGTCTTTGTTTTAAGTTGTCTACAACTTTAAAGGTAAGAGGAGGTATATAATCGGCATAATGTAATTATCATGTTTGACATAAAGACCTTCTATGTTTTTAAAAAAAGAACCCCAAACTCTTCTTAGAATTAGAAGGGGGGAAAAAAAGAGGGGTTTTGTGAAGATCCAGTGCTTGAATATTTTAATGCCTGCCTTTATTTTCTTCTAGGTGGCTATCGACTGAGTTGCCAGAACACTGCCCTACAAAGCTTTGGAGGGCCACTTCTTAATGGATTGCTGCAGCCTCTTAATTTCACCATTGATCCTGTTCCCTGCATCGTGAGAACATTTTAGCCAGCACAGAACCTAGAAAAGTTACATGTAAGTCGTGATTCAAATTCCTTTCTATTTAAAGAAAAAAAAAAAAGAGTCTTGAGGAAGCAAGGTGGAGGCAGTAAACATCATACTTTAGAAAAATGCCATAAAAGCCTAAAAGCCGTAATTCAACAGCAAACATTAGGTGGTGAAAAAATTGTTATTGAAGTAGTTACTTGCTTTTTTAACCTAAACAGTGATTGTAATTTTGAAGGCTTTTCTATGCTTCTGCTACCATAGTAAACCATAGCAAGAAGTACTTAAAATAGCTCTCTTCACCCCATCCCCATACCTACGCTTTGTTTTTTCTCCACAACTGGGTAAGTGTGTGTACACTGACCTCGGTGTGCTGTGCTGTGCTGAAGCTGCACATGCTCTGCGCAAGTTTGGAGGCCATCCTTTGCTCAGCAGGACTGAACTCGTCCCTGTATTTTTCCCATCATAAAACCCGTATCCTCCTCCTTTTGAGTCTCCAGAATACTCCTCTCAGAGGAGCCCTGGTGCTGCTTCTCCTTTCAGCCTGCTGCCCCGAAAGGTTCTTTAAGCATCAGTAGTATCCTCATTGCCATCTCCAGCTCCTTCCAAGTGGAGTTGGCTGCTCCACCTGGCTGTAGGAGCGTGGAGAAAGCTGTGCACAGATCTGCTAGTGACAAAGGGGATTGAGGATTGAGGGGGCTGCAGACTCCTTCCTGTCTCTCAGTCTGGGTAGTAGTTCCTAGGGAATGTTACATGCTTCGATTTTTCCTCCCAAGATAGGCAGCAGCTGTACTGCTGTGCACGCGTTTCATCCCACATCATGGCTAAATCCTCTGAAACCTCAGGAAGCATCAGCCTGGGCAGGATCAGTCGGCTATTCTAGAAGGGAGAAATTGGTTTGACCCTTTTTAACTTGACAGTGGTCCTAACCCTAATCCTGGGATGGGTCTGCAGGTGGAGGAAGCCTCTGGACCATTATAAGGATGGCATGGATGTGGTGAACTGTGTTGTCCAGAGGGTAGGACACTCCAGAACTGCCAGGTTTGGAAAAAGGCTCGAGTGCAACTTTATTGCATTAATTTTTTAAATAAAATCAATTCTCATTGTGTTTAGGAGGTTTTTATCTTTCAGATAGTGGCATAGAGCAGCTTGGCAAAAGTCTGCCTGAGACAGAGATAATACAAAATTGTGGTTCACAGTGTGGCACTATGCATGTTGCTGCCCTTGTTTGTGCAGTAATAAATTAATACGGCACAGTTTAATGATTAATTGGGACAGGGCAGTGAAGCTGACCACAGCACTTGGTGCTGGTCAGTTTTTCCTGAATGCTTACTAACACCATTTTTAATCTTAGAAACTGATTGTTTATATTGTTTCTAAAAAAAGTAGTATTTTGGAACTGGAGAGTTTATATGGAAATATGCCTTAATTTGAGGTATCACCATTATTTGCTTATGTGACACTAAAAGTGTTACTTAAAACAAGAAAAGTCTGTTGCAAAAAGAGGACAGAGTTTTTAGTGCATATGGAAATTCCATTTTTAAAGAGAGGAGAAAATTTTTTCTGGTGTGATGAAAATCAGCAAAAAATAATAGTGAAATAGTAGGCAATGGAGAAGGGCTGGGTGGTAACAGTATTTACTGTCAAAGAGGCCTTACAAGGTGTTGATTTGATTTTGTTTTGCGAAAAAGGGAGAGCGTTGCCATTTCGTTGTGGGCTTGGCAATATCTGGTGCAGTTATTAATCAAACCCCTAATAGCAGGAATCATCTGACTACAGGAGAATTTTGGAAACTCATTTCTAGTGCTTGTCTAGAAGAAAACTTGAAAATATGAGTTGTAACAGCTAGGCAGGCAGAAACAATACGTTGTTAGTTAGTCCTACTTAGTACCATTCCCATGAGATTTGGAAGCCTTATTCATAATTTTTTTCAGGCTTTTCTCATTATGTTAGAAAAGCTTATCATTAGGCATCTTGCAAATTCACTGCTAAAAGCCTTTTCAGATGAATTAACTTTTAAAATGGCATCCTTCTTGGGGGACTTGAAAAAGCAGACAGAAACTGAATGGACGTAAACGGAAAAAACCCTCTCTCAATCCAAGAAGTGCATAGGAAATTTTGTCCTGCTGCTTCTTGTGCTGCATATAATCAGAAGTCCCAGTTTCCATCAGTAGAATCATGTCTGAGGACCAAATAAGCTTGAGCACCAGTGTAAGGATATAGGAGCTGTCATCAAATACGTGCTTTCCTTATTTTTTTTTCCCTCCTACTGTGGTCATGTGCTCGAGATATGCCAGTCTTTTAAAACATGATCTGTGCTCTGACTCCTGGAAGGAAAGCGTGCCACCTCGCAGACTGTTGGCCAGGGTTGCACCCGTTGTGCGTGCAGATCCATGTTGGCAGAGGGCAAGCTGCCGGTGGCTTACTTAGTTTCTCAGTGTTTCCCACTGTCTGGCTCTTTTTGATAACATACTCTGCTTGTAATAATTACCTTGGTACAGCAGTTCCCATAGAAAGAAGCAAACTTTCCCTTGTTAATTAGCCCTGTTGGAAAGAGCAGTTGCACAAGGTTGACCCAGCTGTAACAACCGTATTCTTCTTGCTTTTCCCAAGGTGCAGTTCATTTCATAAACAAGTATATCTTCCCCCACTTCTATTTATTATTTAGTTTTTATAATACTACTACAATGTCTATTTGTATGATCTCCCTGAAAAGAACAGGTATTGATGTTAGAATTCAAAGCAGAAGTTATTTTCCTTGTTCTGATGGAGCAGATTGCAAAACCCTGTTATTGTGTGTGTGCTGAGATTTAAAAAAAAACCCAAACATTTCTCCTTGTCCACTGGGAATGAATCCTGGGCAGGTTAGAGCACATGTATTATAATGAGGGAGTACAGGAATTGGGGAGAAGCTGTGCTCTTTGCTGAGCAGCTCATGCTTCCTTATCCCAAATGGTTGCTAATGTCAGAGTACAGATGGGGCTCTGCTCAGGCGCTGGGGATGTGGCTGTGCCTTGGAGCAGATGCTGGGGCAGGGCTGCTGGCATCCCAGCAGAGACGGGTGGCAATTCCTAGCAGTTCCCACACTACTCACATTTCTCGCTTTGTTTTACCCCTGTGTGTTTTCCTTTAAAAGCAGCAAAAATAACATCCCAATCAGTGGTATTCTGTGTCTAATAAATTGTCCTAATTTGCACTGCTTATGCAGTGTTGAGAATTCAGCAAGGGCCTTGAAGTGCTTTGTTCAGGGAAAAAAAAAAGGCAACCCAAAACACAGGAACCTCTCAGAAAATTTTCATATTTGCTAAGTATGAGTTCTTCACAATATTTCAAATTTCTTTATAAAAGATTTATTGAAATCTGTCCTACGACCATCTGTAGGCAGAGGTAAATAATGTAAAATTTTAAGATGCAGATTTTGGTGATTAAATGTCTGTCACCCGCCTACCACCACAGCCTGGGAAAAACGTATCTTTTTTAAAATCTGCATCGAAAGGTCAGGTAACTTGACTGAATTAAAAAGGAAATCAGATTTCTGAAGGTAGAGTCGCATCCCTTTTAATACTGACTTACCAAAAACTCCAAACTCTTCAGTCCCAAACCCACTTCCCAAGCACTGTGGCCATATCTGAGGACACGGATGGTTTTATCCTGCTGGATTTTGATGTGAGATGTGGCCATGTCTGGATTTCATTATTTTTCTGGTACATTTTCCTGTTGGAGTGCTGTTTTCATAGTGGAGCAGGTATTTTCTTACCCATTTTATGATACTGGCACATTAGGGCTCTGCACCTTATGCTCCGTCATGTGGAGCATCTCCCACCTCGAGGAGCTTCACAGCCTCCCATGGCATTCTCTCCTGGGCATTGCACTCACAACTGCCAGAAAGCGTTTTCCTGCAATCCAGGGGAAATCTGCTTTGCTGATAATTAATCCAGTTACTCATGTTGCCCCCCTGTTGAGAATACTTAAAGCCATTGACCACTTCTGGCTCTGTGTTGATCCTTCGGCATGATCAGGTGCTGCTCGGTACCATCGGTGCCTCTGTACCAGAGGCAGGCTGCACCCCCAGCCTGCGTGGCTGAGGACGGCTTTTAATAAGTGTAGGCTGCAAATACATCTGTTGATTAAATATATATATATTTTATATATACATTCTGTGTATATCTAAAAATAATATATATATTTATATAAAATACTCACTATAAAAATATATAATTGTTTAAAATATTAAAATAATATGAT
>NW_010320130.1:0-20310 GCF_000700745.2 Antrostomus carolinensis
GGTCCCTTCCAACCCTAACTATTTTATGATTATATGATTCCATGATATTTCCTCTGTTTGTATTTTTGTAGATAATATGTACTACCAAAAAAGAAGCAAACGAACTGTTTTTTGCTTTATTGCTGAACACACTCTTTTTTGGAGCAGCGTAACAGCAATATATGGTGTAACTGGCAGAACTGGTGTGTGTGCATGCACCACACAACTGTGATGACCCAAGGAGTGCTTTTGCCTGCACTCCTCCACCTTTGCTGTTGCCTGCTGGACTCCTGCTGGAGGAAGGCTCTTTCCAAACTGCTTGGCACTGACCCCCATGGTTCAGTGGAATTCAATCCTTGGATACTATATGCCTTAAATTGACATTGGGTTGTAGATCCCTTTGGGGTGAGCACTCAGCTTTCATCATCTAAAGGGATGCTTTTTCTGCCTTTGGTCCTTGAAGGTGAATCATCTGAGCTACTATCCTTTAGTACTGAACTCAGAATAACCAACTCAATCTTCATTACTCCTCTTCTGTCATTTTAAATTTATCAGTTAGACAGCAGATATTGTGAGTGCTCAAGTGAAAGTTTGTGAGTTAAGCCTGAGGATTTCCAAGGCCAAGAGAAAATATGATGCTGTTTTGCTAAACCACCCAGGGAAGCCAGCTGCAACTACAGACCTCATTACCTGACCTGAGTTAAAGTTTTGTGTTGCTTCCTTGAGCTAATTCACTGAGGTTCTTTGGAGATCCTCTAAATAATATGTCAACCACAGAAGTAAGAGCAAAAAGAAACTGCTTCATGCACAGGCAGTTGTGGGTGTTCTCCCTTTTAATATAATCTTTAACCTGTCCTTCTACAAATTACAACTTCTATACAAGTGCATACTGAACCATCTGCTCATTTATTATACTAAGGAGTAAAAAAGAAGGTCTGTCAGGCTTGTGTGCCTGTGTGTGTATATGTATAAATAAAATAAAATATTCAGCTGGTAATTTGAATTGGGGTTTGGTTTTTCCAGATTGTTGCTGGATGAAGCCCAAGCACACCATGAAGGTGAAGATTTATGCCTCTGTATTAAAGTCTGCTGTTTGCATCAACAGTGTCTAACTGGCTAACGAAAGAATAAGGCATCTCGCAGGACATCTGCCAGCTTTCATTAGCAGCCGGAGAAATAACAGAAAGCAAAGGGCTGCTGCTGGAGATAGGTGGGCTAGATAAAAACAGGAGAAAAAATAAATGGAGGTATCACTTCTTTATCTGCTCTTTCTGGTGCTCATAACATGCTATTTCATTTTGTTCTGTTTCACTAAACCAAGCATCATATGCTGCCCAAATAAGCTGTACTTTTAACAGCAATACTGTAAGAAAATATTCCTTAGAAGATGATTTCATGTTGTGTCAGAAAAGATAGTGGTGTATTATTTACACTTCAAATGTCATAGATAAAAGAAATATTTGCCTATACATATCCATACCAATAGTAAGCAAAAAAAGCATAGCATTAAAAAAGCACCAGATTTCCATTTTCCTCCAGTTTTAGCCAGCTGACTCCCTGAAACTTTATGAAGAATGTAAGTCAAGTACTTCTTTTCTGTTGTTGTCTTTGTTACTGGAGATTTTTTGTTCTTGGTTTTGGTTTTTTTTTTTTTTGGTTTTTTTTTTAAGATACTGTAATGATTAAAGTTTTCATAAGACCCAAGGGAAGCTCTGGCAATAAATTCTGAAAGGCCTTCAATGGTTCAGTAAACATGATAATCCTTTGGCTTATGGGGAAATAAATGACTCATTGCCTCTTCCATAACTGAAGATCACCCTTGACCTAAGGTAGCTCTTTCAGTCTATCTAAAGAACACTGATATGCCTTTAAAAGAGACACACACACCAATAAAATAATGAGTATTTATAGGATAAACATATGATAGGAATACCTGTCTGCAAAGGCATGAGAAATAATATCTTATAGAATGCCAGGACTAATGTGGGTCATTAATTTTTCTTATTTTTGTAAGATAAATAACAATGGAAAATAGCAATAGAAATTATCTATATAAGCAGGGCTTTTTCAGAGTCTGCTCATTGAGACAAAAAGTTTCACTTCGAGCTGGCTGATGTGCACTTTGATTGCTGAGCCTTGAACTCCAGGGAAATAAGAAAAGGAGAATGGAAAAAGAATTTGAGTGGTCTTCCCTCTATTGAAGTGGCAGAGCCCATGAATCTAACCAGTGACATTAATGAAAAGCTGAAGCATTGCACAAGCCTGGTCAATCACAGAAAACAGAACAGTCACATCTAAATCCAATTCCAGAGGCTGAGCTTTTACATTCCCCTGAAGTGTCTAATTGCCAACACACTTATTTCTCCATTTGTAGTAAATGTTCCCATGTGAAAATTCCTCTACCCATCAGCTGGTCCCTGGATGTGATCTCAGTCTAGCAAAACAGTGCTGAATTGAGGTCTTCATAAATCTTAACTGCTTAGGCTAATATCACAGCTCTTGCTTAATACATTTTGCCCACCCCATCTTACAAATGTTTTTTTAACTTTGTTTACAGATGCTATTTAAGTTTCGGACATGGCAGGGAACAGAAGGAATGCCTGTCTAATGTCCCATTGCAGATGAGGATGACTGGAGACAGTGCAAACTGGGAACCGGGAAAAGGTGGAGCCTTGTTTCTTAAGATTAGCTGCCTCTGAGCACAAGAAGGACATAAACTATGCCAGGGTAAGTTAAAGAAGGACAGGGGAGATAACTTCATCTGCTTTGACATCAGATGAAACTGGAGGTGAAAGGCAGGAGAAAAAAAAGAAAGTCACCAATTCACATAGTGCCAGAGCAACTATCTGCTGTTGAAGAAGTTGCTATGTGCACATCAATACAAAGGTGATTCTTAAGGTATCTTGACACTAGCAGAACTTCAGGTAGAGATGTGAGAGTCACAACTGGCAGGACAGGTCTCTGAAATGAGACATCCAGCAGGATCTGCTGGAACATGAAGTCCAGATTTGAGGTTGCAGAGGAATGTGGTTATAACTGCCACAGGATGTAGAACAAAGTGAACAGTAGTGGAACATTTTTCATTAATACTTGTTCAGATGCAAAACTGATTTTCACTTTGTCATGTTTGTAGTGCCTTTTTTTTACTTTCTGCAGACTTCTGGGCTCTCAAACCATTTCGACATGAAGAAACACAAGTGAACTGTAAGCTTCATTGCTCACATATTGAAATATGTATTTGACATTAAGAGTTACTGTTCATTCCTTGTTGGATATTACTAAAATAATCTAATCAGCTGGAAAAAGAAAAAAAAGAATGACATAACTTTTGTATGTAAAAACTAACTATGCTAAAAGAACACTAAAACTATCTGAACAGTAAAAAAAAAAAAAAAAACAAACAACAAAAAAACCCCACTGCAAATGTATATAAAGATTTGAAGGGTAGATATGAGAATACCATAACTGATTTGTGGGTAATTAAGAAACTAATAGAAAGACAAAATTGTTAAATGAAGGATTCATTGAGTTGCTTTCAAATTATTATAGGGGAAAAAAAGTGTAATTTCAATTTAGTAAAGGAGAAGGAAAAGAATATATTTGACACCTGTCACTTTATTTCCTATTTTTTGACTTTTGATTAGCAGAATCGTTTCAATTTTAAAGATAAACAGTGCCAAAATTTCAAATACTGGCATCTCAGCCATTGCTGTATTATTTTTTCTTACTGACCTGCTACATCTGCCTTCAAAGACATCTTCTCTAAGTAAAATGTCCAGAAGTAAGTAATTCCAAACTACTGGAACTGGAAATAAGAAGTAATCCCAAATTGCTTTTGGGCCTTACAAAACATTATAAATCTTGGACCTCATTTGGCACACTTGTTTATTCATTTAAATACAGAAGAGCCTGCAATGCTGCTCTGGAGCTTTTACACACTGTCACAAATCAGGATATAAACAACAGAGCTTGCAGTAAAGCATTTAATTCTCAAAGTATAAGTGTCAGAAAAATAAGAAATACTCAACTGATGTGATTAATGCGATCTGAATATTAGTTTTACCATTCTGAACTATGTGTTCTGTATGCATTTGCAGTCCCACAAAGCACAACTCAGCTCAGCTCAACCCTTTAGATAAATGCTATTGGAAGTGTATAAACTAGCTCAGTTTTGTTATCAGGAGTGTATATGTATTCTGAACAAGATTAGCTGCTACTGCTGTAATGTAAAAAAACTCAGCCCCCTTCCTTCTGTCAAACCAAAACCCAAAACACATACACAGAGGAGCATATTAGAGCTTGTGAGGAGAATATTTTCTGAGAAGAATGGGGATATATTGTATGAAAGCTGAAAGAACCATTACAAACTGAGATTTCTGGAATCTGAAGCCACTACCTGGAGAAACATTAGAAAGAGATGACTAAAAAGAAGAGTAACTTAAACCTCTTCAGGGCTAACCAGTCCAAGGGGTCTATGCCACGTTATTATTACTGTGTAAAGTGTACTGTGCAATTTTCATATTTGATGGTTTTTATACTGTTGAATGATAGGTGTGCTGAATGGTGTGCTGAAATAGCACACCATTTGGAGGAGACTTGACAGCTAGATGACTGAAGTGATCCTTTCAGAGAATCAAACAGTTGATTCACAAATTATACTTCATTAGTTTGGAGAAGATTAATCCAATTGCAGATGGCAAGATGCAACTAAAGGTGCATAGTTTTGGTGGAAGTACCAGTAAAACTTATTTTTTTCTAAAATTACAAGTTTAGAGATGAATGCATCCTTCCACCCCTAAAAGTCCAAGAAAGTAGTAAATTATTATAGTCTAGAGACTGAAGGCAAGTTTAATGGGACTGGGAGGCACAGCAAAGATCATAGAATCATAAAGTCATAGAATGGTTAGGGTTGGAAGGGACATTAAAGATTATTTCTTTCCAAACCCCTTGTCATAAGCAGGGACACCTTCCACTAGACCAGGCCACTCAAAGCCTCATCCAGCCTGGCCTTGCACACTTCCAGGGAGGGGACATCCACAGCTTCTCTGGGCAACCTGTTCTAGTGTCTGACCACCCCCACAGGAAAGAATTTCTTCCTAATACCTAATCTAAACCTACCCTCTTCCAGTTTAAAGCCATTACCCCTTGTTCTGTCACTATCTGCCCTGTAAAAAGTCCTTCCCCAGACTTCCTTTAGGTCCCTTCAGGTACTGGAAGGAAGCTACAAGGTTCCCCGAAGCCTTCTCTTCTCAGGCTGAAGAGCCCAAACTCTTTCAGCCTGTCCTCATAGAGAGGTGCTGTAGCCCCTAGATCATCCTCATGGCCTCCTCTGGACTCACCTAGTAGGTCCATGTCTTTCCTACGTTTGGGGGCTCCAGAACTGGACTCCAGGCAGGTTCTCAGGAGAGAGGAGTTGAGGGGCCGAATCACCTTCCTCAACCTGCCAGCCATGTTTCTCTTGATGCAGCCCAGGAAATGGATGTTCCAGTAACAAATGTATTTGGCTGTATTTTTCATATTTTTAAATTCACCCATCATGTTTCTAGATCAAAGTCTGTGAGTGAACATTACTGCTAATGTTGATGTCTCCTGAGATCAGAGTAAATCTATCAAGATTCATCACAGACAATTTAAGAAAGCAGAGATGCTCCTGCATAGAAACGAACAGACATTTTTTTAACCCAACAGTTTCTGGTCAAAAACAAATGCATTATTGAAATAAGAAGCTATTGAAAGGAATGTGGAACTTCAGATTAAAATTTTTAAGAAATGATTTCTCATTACAGGACTCATTTAGCAGGCAAGAAGATATGGAGAAAGTTATTGGTATGTTTTGGGAGCCTTACTTTATAAATTTCTGTCTAGTAGTTGTTTAATTATGAATACAGAAGTGGACAGCTTCAATAAGGGACGAAAGACTTTCCTACAGAACCATGGTACTTAGCTGGTTTGTGAAAGTATCACAAGGAGGGCCTTGAAACATGGCCTTTCCATGAAAGAACAATCTGAATCATACAGGCTATTCTAGATTACTTCCCTCATTTTTTTTAATGAAAAGTTTGAAAGTCTAGTTTTACCCTAATTTCAATAAGTTTTTTTTTTTTTCCTCCTGAAGCTTGCTCTGCTATTTTAAATGGAAACCCTCACCAAATTTTTTTTTCTCTGTATCTGTGTAACTGTCTTTTAGCTTCAGAATTACAAAGGCTTAATCTTCTCTTCAAGATTTCCGTAGCCAATCGTCCTTTCTATATTTCCTGCACAAGACCACTGACATCTAAGTATTCATATTGATCCTGCTGAGTTAGTTCACTTTAGGGAAAGCAAAAGCATGCCGAAATAGGGGTCTGAGAACACTGATGACATATGACGCTCTACTAACTGATGACATGATAAATTATGAAAAATGCTTTTCCATCTCTGAAGACATAATAATGTAAAGTAGTAGTGATATAAAAATTATGTCATTCTCTTTTTGTATCTACTCTGGAGAAATCTTTTGTCAATTTTTTTGATAGATTTTTTTTTCAAATCAAGTTATTTGAAACTTCTGTTGAGTTGTTACAAATCTGCCATGTCAAGCAGGTAAAAAACAAAGCACTAGGCCACATGCAGTAAGTGTAGAACAGCTAACTGTAATCATCATGTGACATTATGTTGATTCATGATGACATTTCCGTTGCTCAAGTGGTAACTTCAGAGTTCCTAAAGTGAATGAACAGCGCCATGCATGCTTGATACCCATATCCCTTTTGTTTTTAACAACATTGCTATGGAAAAAGAGAAAAGCAGAAGAACAGATAGATGCTTAGCATTTAGACAAGAAAAACCCCCAAAATACAGCAAACCTCACCAGGGAGGGTTGATTCACTATGTCAGCTCCTCAGGGGTGTCTACAACAGATTTGCCAGGGTAGTGACTTTCTGATGTGGCTCAGGTTGTTGAGTCAATGATCACCTGAATTGTTTTGTGTCAGTTCTCTATGGGTTGCTTCTAGGAAACAAAATTACTTCTGTACAGCAAGAAAAGATGAGACAACAGCAGGGTCAGAGAATGGAGCATGAAGACTGTAAGGGGAACTAGTGATCAAGTGACAAGTTAACCATGTTTCCAACTAGAGAGTTTTAATGTATGGTCCAAATATGCTTCCTTTATATAAGCTACACAATGCCTTTTCAAGGAGACCAATTAAGCTACTATAACTCTTAGTTACTACTCACGCTGAATAAATGTGGGAGAATGTGTTTTTCAATGAAGAATAAAGATTTTGATCTAATATCTTTGTTTTGCATACATACCAGCATAATGGATTTTAGGAGCTCAAAGTACAGCTTTCAATTAGAATTAGTCTGGTGATTAACACACTGAAGAAAACAGATACACTAAAAATTATTATATTGAAATACTTTCGGGCCAGAAGGAAAAACCCAACCTATACAAAGGAGTAACTCAGAACAATGTGATTCATAGGGCAACCTTTAGTGCATCTATAGTCTACTCGGTACCTATAAAACTATGTACACAAAAGTCATCAACAATGTAAATAGTGATAGTTAAGTTCTAAGTCAGCTCTACAAATTCTCTGCTAGACATAAATTATTTCTTACTGTAGGTAAATCCCTAACTAGAGTATGCTAAAGGCTGGAATGAATATACGACTGTCATTCTAGCTGTTACAAATTAAATGGCCCAATGATTATTCCACATGGGCACGAAGGGCTATGCAAGGGAAAATTAAAAAAAACCCCCAACATAAAAAACTACCCACAAAACCCCAAAAATCAACAACAGAAAAACAACAAAAGGAAACCAAACTAAGTTTGGTTTGAAAACCCCACCAAACAGCACAATGGGATAAAAGAACCTCAACCTGTCAGTGTATCTTGCTTAACATCTGAATGGAAGCACCCAGAAAAATGTAACGTGACCTCCTCAGGCATCTAGTGTGTGAAAAATGAGGACAATTTGTAGGGCAAGGGAAAGAAAAAAGAAAGGCAAGCAGAGTGATTCAGCACAAAAGGTCCATGTGGGAACTAATGAGATAATGTAAACAAAGTAACAGGTCTCATATACCTTTAACTATTCAGCCTATTATAGTCTCTTTCTGTTCCTTAAAAAATCTTTCTGCTTTTCTCTACTTTTCCTGTTGTATCCCACATTCTGAGCAATTTGTACTCAACAAAAAAATAATTTAGCTATTTATGTTATTACTAAATTTCTCTCATAGCAAGAAAATTATTAGCCAAAGCTCATTTAGACTTCGCAAAGTATTTGGGCTCAAATATCTGCAGTTCAGGTTCATTTGCTCCTAGCAGTTGATAAATTAAGAGGTATTACTGAGAGAATAGATATTATATTTTAAGGAGCTTTTAACAACATCCTTAGTTATTTTCAGTGTATGCTACTGAGATTACAGGTATAGTTAAAATCTGAACAAAAACTAAATAATAATAAAAAAATTCTGCAAAGTTCTGACAACAGGTAAAGAAGACATCACTGCAGATGTAGTGTGACCTACAATAATGGTAACAAACAGAAAGCTTAGTTTGGAGTTCAGAATGATTTCCACTTAAGGGCTTTTAATACCAGTCAGTCTCAATGCACAACATATCAGAAGAAAATTTTACTTATTCCAGGTCAACTAGAGGAGCAGAACTTGACTGGCTAGTCCAAAACTGGATCATATAGCTGAAAAATATCTGCAAGAAATTCTGGAAACATTGAAGTAAAACAATCTCAAGATGGCTCAACCCTATCTACCTACTAATGTGTCAGGATCTTACAGGATCTTACTAATGTGCCAGGATCTACAGTTTTATTCAGCTACTTCAATGGGTTTTGAATATTACAGGTAATATATCAAATTCCATATTCCTTCTCGCTCTCACACACACTGCTTACCTTATACAAAAACTGTGTGTTGAGTATGTGGACTGGGAATGGCGTTACCTGAAATGTGGCATAATTCTATGCTGTATATTTCAGCATGTTTTATTTATTTATTCAAACAATATTTCCTTCTTTTAAAATACTCAGGAATAGATGCTGCAAATCTTAAAAAGAGAGTCACTTCTAAGGTTACAACCCTTGGAAAATTCTGTTTACCCATGCAGAACTCTATCCATGCAGAACTGTTAAAACTGGCAAAACATCAAAGGTAAAAGTGAGGATACATTAGCTCTGGTTCACCCACTTAATCTACTGTGGCAAAAGATTATCTGTCAGCAGCTGATGTGGATACATACCCTTCACTCAGGAAAGTAACCTTTTTCTACTCTATGTGGGAGGGAAAGTTCATTTCCTAATACGAGTAAGTGAGCACCGTCATTTTATTCCTAGAACTATTGCCATGCCCAAGGTGATAAATCACTCAGCTTCTTATATTACAATAGATTAAAGGTTTGCATTTGCTTGCAAGTGTTTCATAGTTGAAATACAGTAGAACTGATGTTTTCCCCGAAGAACAGTCCTTAATACTTTGTAGAGGGCTTGACTTTCAGAGTTTTGTTCATGTTCACGTGGGAACAACCTTTAAGTATTCAGCCTATTATAGTCTCATGTTCATAGATGATCTTTAAGGTCCCTTCCAACCAAGACCATTCTATGATTCTATGATTCTATGATTCTATGATTCTATGTTAGTGAAAATATTGTGATTAAAGAGGCATCCCATGATACTAGAAGAATCATTCACAAAAGCTGAAAATTGAAGCTAAATGGAGGTTAAAGAATGTAAAACACAAAGCTTGCATCCCTTACACCTACTAAGAATTTTGTAGAGTATAATAAAAATAAATTATTTTGCATCTGCATAGGATTTCTCTGTCTGAGGCATTTCAATTTTAACTAAACTGAAAGTCCATGAAAAGTAAGGGAAATACACTGCTGAGATTAATATCTTAGTATATATTGCTTTATTTTGCTGAAGGCAGATATTCAAATCGTATGCGATTTCTGGTGCTCTAGGTTGATCTTTGGGTAACAAGGAACAAGCCAGAGGAACACAGCACAAAACAACTCTGTGGAACAGGAAAAAGTTACATTTCTTTTCTTCCAAAGTAGAAGGTTTGTAGAGCAATTCAAATGATGACATATCAAGGCATCATTTTGCTCTCTTACTCCAAAAATCATCCATTTTGTGACTGTGTAATGCATCGGTGGCAGTGGACTGGAGCTAGGTAAAAAATGAGATGGCCTGCAGCAATATAAGCTGCTTCACATTCCTGTCTGATTTTGCTGTCCCTAACTGTGGTCCCATAAGGTGACCTGAGTTCAGCAGCACTTTTGTGCGCATATCTAATCCAGGAAAAAGTGCAGCGCTTCTTAGGATTTGTCACTCAAAATCAGACAATGAATACTCTATAACAAGAATTAAATAAATCTCCAGTTTTATTAATCTGGAAAAGGCAGTAATTTTCCCTTTCTGTTTTTTTGTTTGGTCTGTTGTTTGATTTTTGTTTGCTTTTTTTTTTTTTTTTTTTTTTTTTTTTTTACAACCATGGCATGAAAATTTCTGACCTACAGTAAATAATGAAAAGGATGAGCAGTTGTTTTCTACTTCTGCTAAAAGTCCTTGGCAGAAAAGGACCTTCATTTCAACACTCCAAAGTTTTTATTCCTTATATACTCAGTGGCTAAAAACTGAAGAAAAATGGTCCTATGTCTAGGTCATAAGATTAGGAGCAAATAGAAATGGATGCATTTCCGAGCTGTGATATAAACTATATCATCTTGGATAAATTATTTCAGATATTTGTGCTTCCATTTTTTCTCTTGTGTTAGAATGTTTTATGTATGCCATGACAATAGCAAGTAGGGTTTTTTCTTTACAATCGACAAGTCTAGAGAAGGTTCTTATATTGAAGGTTTAACAAAGTGCATCATTATGAATTTGTTCTCAACAGTGTAGTATAACCCCAGTAGGAAACATGGCTACACTACAGAGCATGGATTGATTAAAGGAATTTATGCTACTTCAACACAGGAAAAAAACACAGTCAACTGATGGTCTTCTCTGTAATCTGTCCACACAGGGGTTTTCAGCACACTGGCAGCAGCTAACATGTATTTCTCCAGACACCAAAGTAGCCGAGCAACGTTGGCTTAACTTTGCCCTGTAGGTACCCTCCACTTCTTCTTAGAGTGATGAAATGCCATGCAGTGAACCAAAGCACTACACAACACCTCAGCCCAGCAGGGACCCTGGGAGGTCCCTAGTCCAAACCCCTGCCCAGAGCAGGCTCAGACCTGGTGTCAGGTCAGGTCAGTCAGGATTTTATGCCAGGGGGTCTGTAAACCCTCCAAGGAGGGAGATGGCACCATGTCCCTGCACCCTGGCCCTGCTTCCTAGTTGCCCTTGTGGGGAAAAGTCCTTTTCTGAAACTCAGTCTGAACCTCTCCTGTTTTGGCCAGCATTTTTCACTTTCCCACCAGGCACCACTGTGAAGGGCCCATCCCTGTCCCTGTGATCCACTACTGTATGCACTGGGCTGTAGTTAAGTGCTTTGAAGCCATCTCTGCTCCCACTGAACCAGCCCTGGTCCCACAGCCTCTCCTCACAGGGCGAGTGCTCTAACCCTCTGTTCCAGTGGCCTCCCTGAGCTCCTCTAGTTGATGTTTCTCCTGCCCTCTGGCCCAAGCAGTTCCCCATCACATCCTTCTCCCTCACATGCCCACAGATGTGCTCCAAAAGGACTTGCTTCTTGATTTTTCTAGGATCTGTAGTGAGGCTGTATTGTTCTCTCAGTCTTTGGCATCCCTGCCAGCTCTCAGAGGGCTAACATTTTTAAATGACACTGCTAATATATTTTGAAAAAAAATGGTAAGTCCCTTCATTAGAATTGACGAAGCAGCAGCAAGCTTCAAGCTAAGAACAGGTGAAAAACAATGGGCCTAAGTTGAACCTAATTAAGTTCATTAGTTGAACAAATAGAGGAAAAAAAAATGGTAAGTAGCACCACTCCACTAGTAACATGCTTGACACAGGATAATTAGCCTTTTTGAGAAGTACCGCGGAGCACTGCAGTGATACCGCTATGCAGGTTTTCAGAATAACTTGAAAAGCTCTGTACAATGGAGTTGGCAATGCAGATGTGTAAGGATTTCCTGGAGAACATGAGAGGAATGAGTTGAGTGACTTTCTTGGAAGTGGAAAGATACATTTATTCATAGAAGATGCTTCTAAATCATATGCAGTAGAACAGGGACAAAGGTCCAAAAACCTGCTTCAATATGTATTTGCAATCTGACTGTATATTCTGTTTTATAAGACTGTTTTACTACTATAAAGAAGAAGAACCTCCCCCTTTGTCTTTTTTTTTTTAAAAAAAGAACAGTGCTTTGATCACATTATTAATGCCTTATATGACTTCTATAAAAGCAGTATAGCAGTAATACTGTCAAATTCTTCTCAGATCAACTTTCAATAGAAAAACTATCTTAAACAAAAATTGAGTACAAGCCAAGCAACTGAGGGGAGAAATGCCAATCTGTAAATATTGTGTTTCTGTTTCAGTTGTTTAGAGCATTGTCTGGCATTGGGGTCCATTAATAAATGGATTAGGATAAAGCTTGAAACAGAATATATATTAGTTTACTGTTATGAAAGAATGCTGCATTGCTTACAGTTTATTGTGCTCTTGAGTGTCATAATAACTTTTTACCTTTATTAAATCCTTTTGTTTTTGTAATGAAATGCATGCTCTTGTGCCTTAATGAGCACTCAAACATAATTTATAAACAAACATTATGAAACTTCAATTGCTGCATTTCCCATTCACTCATAACAGCTTCCAACATCCAAAGAAACTTTATTTCTGGTGGATCAGTCACTCTGACCTACTAGGTAAATCTTCCTCTACTAAGGCTTAGTAAAGCCCTTTTCACTTGAAAGCAAAGACAGGTCAAAATCATCTCTATTAGCCATGGAAGCCCTAGTGGGTCACTCTCATTCTGATATTTCCTTACACAGCTGTTACAAATCACAGATACCTATTGTATTTGGATGGAACAGGAAAGGTGTTTTGTCACCTTCTTTGGGCGACGTGTGTCCATTAATGCACAAACTACTGTGGTTATTCTTTGAGCAGTCCCACCAAAATAAGTGCTTCTGCTAGGTCTAAGTAAAGATACCAGAAGCTAGGCCTTTATTTGGAGCCAAATGTAGCCTTGATATTATTGAAATAAATAAATAAATAAATAGAGGAGATCGCCTAGATCTGAAGTACATGTAGTTGGCTGTCTTCCCTATAGCCCACGCCCTAATGCGCGTTTGTTTTAAAGATCCTTATATGACAACGAAGAGGACCAAAACCCAGATAACTAAATAAGGTTGAATGTTGTCAGCAGAGAAAAGAGAAAAGGAAAGAAATAGTGGTTGCATGATGATTCCAAACGTCCTCTGCAATAATCACCAGCATGACTACATTTTGTTAATGAAATAACCCATGTAGGTTTCCATTGCTTGGTACGGACATCAAGGGAGAGCTTCTCATTGATTTCAGCAGAACCATGATTCATATCAACACTGGGGAAATTGTTTGTAACTACTTTTTCCTTGTTTTTAACAGTGCAAATTAGTGCACTGCAAAAAGTAGTGTAAAATGTGGAACTAACAATGGCACAGCTGATTAATGAGATAGATCGGTGTCATGAAGCTTGGATAGCTGAAGAAAATCAAATACCTCTTTACTGAAAATCACTGTATCTAGTGATCCAAACTCATACTATTGACTATTTTAGACAAAACTTTGTTTAAGATCTCTTAAGAATTTATTTTTTAACATGAAAGCTTCAGCACTTTAAAGCTTTTCTGGTGTTGACGGATCTCACTAGATGTTTTGTGAATACCAGACATTCCCTTGAACACATTTATCCAAAGCTATGTTACTTTATGCCATATACTAAAAATATTCTCTACCTACACTGACAGAAATAAAAATCTCCCATAACTTACAATGTTCATATTTGTCAATTACTGTAGATAGAAATATTTCCTGTCACTTCATTATAAACAAGGAAAATACAGTTAGTTAAGTTATACCACAGTGAATAAATGAAGAGTATTAGAGATGATTGATCACATTCTCATCTTATTATTTTATGTACATGAAAAGGATACAGGACTGTGGAATTCAAGAGGACTTATTTTATACCTTTGTGAATAACTATCTTCTTGTCTCTTTTTTTTCCTGTGTACATGGCAATATATAGTTAATATATATCAAATCAATATTTTCAAATAGAATCAGTAGATTTAAATGTTTTAAACAGCCACAGGGACATATTTACTCGAAACAGTGAATCCAAAATGACACAGCTAATGAGTATGACCTTGGAGGACTTAGGCTGCATTTATGCATATGTAATTTTGTTATGATGGATTCATTAAGAAAAGGCTGAAATGTCCGTATTACCTGAAGCCTATTTAAAGAGAATATCTGCTTTGCTAAATAGAGAGCATATCTGAACTGACAATGAGCAAGAGAGCTTTTCCTTGTACATGGAAAGAATAGAAGGAGGAAGGGCTTAAGACAAAACAGTTAAGTAACAATGTCTGCTAACATGATCTTATGCAAGAAAATAACCATACAGAAAACTGCATGTTTTCTGAGTTGCCTAGACCAACTCATATATTCATAAGTATGTATATTCACTAGGCTATTAAAATCTACAGAAATAAAAACTAATAGATTTTCCCCTATCCTGTCTTTGCCTCCAATATCTTCTAATATCTCTCAGATAATACACACTCTAACTGATTTGATAAATTGTACAATTATTTTAGCATTCTTTCAATATGTAATATGCACTAGAGAGAATCAAAGGAAAAGACAGAGATTTCAGCCAGACATTCTGCATCGTTATATAGTGTGGCTGTGATAGATCCCCCAAAGATTCAATCTGGCACTTAATTTGGAGTGAGAAGCATTTGCGTACAATATAACTGTGACAACTCCCAAGGCCAATAGCTCAAGTCCATACAGTTACAGAAAAACATGCAAATCTCATGTATTTCCCCATATGTAATGGCTTGATATTAACCACTAATGACTAACAATATCTTTTGTAAAATCACATTCTGCAGAAAGAGCCAATAACAAGAAGATATAAATACAGTGTCTTGGTTTAGTCCTAACACCAAACTACCCCTCCCCACCTGGGAAGGGGAACTGGGAAAAGGAAAGGAGACCCGTGGGTTGAAATGAAAACAGATTTAATAAATAATAGTAAGAACTAGTATTAATACTAATATAAAATACACAAATTCATACTCAGCTGATGAAAGTGTGACAGTCACAGTAAGTGGGAGAGTAGACCTTGGGAACAGAATGACAGGTGAGATCCTCCAGGGATGATGGCCGTTGAGGAAGAGGGGCCATACCTAGCAAAGTTTTAATATAAATTTATATTTATATATGTTATGCTCACTATAAATGTGAGCACAACATTTATGATACGGAATACTTCTGTTGGTACTTCTGTTGGCCAACTGGCTTTTGCTCCTCCTAGCCTTAGCACGGGGCTAACTCTGAACTGCTGAAGACCTTGATCACTACGGAAACCCACATACCATTTCTGCCCACAAACTAAAACAATGTGTCTTATCAACCCTGTTCTCACCAAGTCAGGTGCTGCAGTCTTCTTAAAAATGCACCTTCTCTGACAGAGAATTAATTTTATGATTCTATCTCAGTAAAACCAGAACAGTAAAGGAATATAAATAAATAACCATGGGTATAAATGAAGGAAGCATACCCAACAAACTTGTATCATCTAAACTGACAAAAACCCCACAGTTATCTAATGGTTAGTGCTGAGTCAAGACTGTGCTGAGACTCTGCTTTACTATGTGGCTTAGCAGGATCAGCACATACCAGTGTGTGGGTTAAGTGAGATCTGGTCATCAGAAAAGTCCAGGCTGTGGAGAGCTTCACCTTGATTCTTCTTATAAAGTTCTTACTCTTGCACTGTATGCTTGGCTTTCTTACATTAATCTTGCTTACCACAGCATGTAAAAAAGCAAGAACTTCTTATCTACTCTCTGTCACTGGAACAAGAGATTCCAGTATTAAGTAGAGCACAATTTATGGAGGAATTCGGTATATGCTCATTTTGCATTTTGTGTTATTTTTACTACATTTTTTTAAATAAAAGAGTTCAGTGTTTCTTAATTCTGAACTACTCTTAAATGAAAAGCCAAGTCTGACTTACATTATCCACCGATAAAGTTCTGCACTTCTGTTTTACCATTTTCTCTATGTACAGCAAATTACCAAAGGAAGGCTAACCTTGTGAAGAGTTCATGTTATACTGTGTCCATTACAGTTCATTTCATGAAGTTAAGGGAGGTGTAAGATATCCCACTGCTTTCCCCTTCTGCTCTATTGAGACTGTTGATGAGTCTTTCATGTTTTCATGGCTATTAATGTTGACATAATGATATTTGCACATGTACCAGAGCTCAGATTTTTAATTAAAAATAGGTCCTGAGGAGGACAAGTATTCTCTGAATGTGAAAAATTATTTCTTGATTATAAGGTTTTAATCATGTATCTACCTGAAACATGACAGGAAATGCATAAATACTTTGTATCTCTTTCTCATTAAAATTAAAAACACTACGCAAATTAAGCATGAGCAATATGTATAAGAGTGCAAGGGAAAAAAAATAATTACGGACTCACTGCAGGCTGGTCATGAACAACTGAGTACCTGCTGTTACAGTAAGCTTTCCTGCAAGAGCAGCTCCCATTCATTTAGGCACCTATACCAACAGATCTAAGAAGAAAGTACACAGAGGTCAAAGGCAATGCTGTTCATTTTACAGGTAGAATAAAATAAATACATAAACTATTTCATCAGTATACTAGAAATAGAAAAAAAGCCCCCATACCACCAAATCGATGAAGAACTTTAATTTAGTTTATTAATTCAACATGAAATGAAGGCCATTCGATATTGTGCTTTGCCTTTTCTTTTTAATAGTTCATAACTCCCTTAATATAAGTATACTATCTAAAAATTAAAAGATATACACATAAGATATAGTAAAAAAGTGAAATTGGTATTTATTGTCTACAGACTACTGTAGTGTTTCTGGCAAATAAGATGAAACTGTAAATGAAGAACCCATGTAAAGGTGTAGAGCTTAATATATTAACTTCCCATCCTGTTCCAACAACTCTGGATGTATACTGTAAACAGGTAACTGTGTTTTGATGATGGCAAGCCCACTTTATTACTCACTGCTAAACTCAATTAAAGAACATTAAACTTAATTCATTCTGAACATAACCTAGCAACGAATTTAAAATTAAAAAGACATTATATACAGCAATGCAGTGGTGCTGAATGGAGACAATAGCTATGATTTGCCCCTATTTCTTAAGTATTTTACTTCCTGTCTTTGTTCCAACCTCCATATCTTTAATTCTTAAAATTCTGCTATGGAAAGCAATAAAGTACAGTTTGTCTTCCTCTTAACTGTAAACTGGGAATAAAATTGAGACTTCTAATTTCAGCTTTCAGCAATCATACTGTTTTTCTCTTTTCTAGAGGCTGTTATGCTGACTGAAAAGGCTTAATTTTTTTTTTATTTTTTTTTCTCCTCTGAAGAAGTGAAAAAAAACTTCTCTGTTTTGTTAGAGGAAAGGCTCCCTTCAACTACCTGCCTGCACTGGTTGAAATTGGTTTCCTCCTCTAATTAGTTACTTTATTAATTGTGCAGCTTCCTATTATAAGAATATTGATCAGTGAATTGATCAGTGATTGACTTAATAGCAAATTTCAGACCAACTTTTTTTTCTTACAGCCAAGATATGCTCTTCCTCTTGTTATTTCCACTACTGCCAGGATAAAAAGCAAAGGAAAGTTATCAATAAATGAAAATCTTTTGTTTCATGGAATAAAAGGCACAGCAGACTTCTGTTAAAGACACTCTGTGAAAGGGTTAACCATACATAGAGAAAATGTTTCCATTAGGCACCTGAGGTTGGCTGCCTGAGGCCTTTGCTAAGCAGTCAAGAAAGCATCCCTTATTCAGGAAACTCCCCCTCTATTCTCAGTTGAGATTCTGATCGCTCTGCAGTTGTCCTCTTGAAAGGCCATTTTTGCCTGTTATCTGTTTTGTATTCTTCTGAAGTTCACTCACTCTGTGAGTGGCATGTCATGCCTCCAACATCACTCTTACATCAAAAAACTCTTAGCGTTAGCCTAGCCAATTGCCGTGGTCTCATCCTTCTGCAAAAAGCAAAGGCTTTTCACCCGTACTCAGTAAATCCTTTACTCTCTTCAGCCTGCACTACAGATTCTCAAAGGAGTTTTAAATCTAAAGACTTCAAAATGCCAGGAGAGGAGAATGGAAAACCTCCATAGAAGCAAAGTCCTCTGAAGTACTGCAGGATGAAGTACTTGATCTTTGTTTCAAACCAAGCATTTATAACCATGCTGAAGTTGTTTTTCTAAGACTGCAGTAGTATGAAAAAATAGTAGAAAATGAAACTCTGGAAAGAGTTAATGTTTTCTTAGCAGCGTTACTGAAAATGAGTGAACCCACAGGAAGCCTAACAAACAAGCTGAAGTGCAAAGCAAGATATCAGGCATTTACCTATGTAGACATAGAGGTTTACTTAGAATGACTGGAAAATTATAAAAGCTTTTTAGAAGCACTTTAATAACAGTTTACTTTTAAGGATACCCACAACCAGTTTTTTATCTTATTGAATTCTAAATAATACATGAATCATTGGTTTACCAAACTGATTTCAGTGAAGATGCTGCAAAATGAACAACAGCAGATTGAGAACCAAGGTTAGAAAAAGAGATGATAAATACTCAACTGGACAAGTATTTCAGGTGTGAAGAAGACTGAAAATGCAGGTTTGGTAGAATACAAAACACAAGTTTTTGACAATCCAGCAAATAATTTTGTTTAGAAATGGTGATTTGAATAAAAATGCTTCTTAAATAGATTTAATTCTTAATGTCAGGAGTGTCAAAGTCTCAACTCTGTCCCTTTATCATGCAAAAGACAACACAGAAACAGCATTTGAGGGGAATTAGGCTATATAGTCTGCAAAATCAGAGGTTAAGGCTGAAATACTTGCCTTCTTGAGCCTGCTGTGCCTGTGCAATACAGTTCCTCAGCTGTTAGAAACAGTAATGTAGATGACAGACCATGCATCACAGTCGTTTCTTTTAGCTTTGGAAGAATCAGCCTTACTCAGACATATTTAAGGAAAGATTTTACTGTGCTTGATTATATTTTTAGCATTAATTCTACTGTATTTTGTTAGAAAAGATGAAGGCAATCAAGATGCCTTTATATAAAACTTTTTTTTTTTTTTTTTTTTTTTTTTTTTTTTTTTTTTTTTTTTTTTTTTTTTTTTTTGGTAAGAGTGACTGTAAGTAAGATGTAAGTGGAAGCCAACTCAGGAGGACTACAGGGATGTTGTGATGGGCATTCAGGATAAAAATAGGGACCAAAACTCAACAAGAACTTTACCTGGTTACTGCTGTAAGAAACAGCAACAACCAAAAAAATCTATAAATACATTAGCAGCAAAAGGAAGGCTAAGAAGAATCTTCATCTTTCATTGGATATGGAGGGAAAAAGTGTCAAAAGATGAGGAAAACGTTGAGGTACTTAATGTTCTTTGCCTCAGCCTCAGTCAGTAAGACCAGTTGTTCTCCAGATACCCAGCCCTCTGAGCTGGAAGATAGGGATGAGAAGCAGAATGAAGCCCCCATAACCCAAGATGAAATGATTAGCCACCTGCTACACCAGTTAGACATGCACAAGTCTATGGGGCCAGATGGGATCCACCCAAGGGTACTGAGGGTGCTGGAAAAAGTGTTCACCCAACTGCTTTCCATCATTTATCAGCAGTCTTGGCTAACTAAGGAGATCCCTGTGGACTGGATATTAGTAAATGTGATGTCCATCTACAGGAAGGGCTGGAAGGAAGATCAGGGGAACTATAGACCTGTCAGTCTGGCCCCAGTGGCAGGGAAGGTTATGGAGCAGATCATCTTGAGTGCCATTACATGGCATGTACAGGACAACCGGGTGATCGGACCTAGTCAGTATGGGATTGTGAAAGGCAGGTCTTGTTGACTAATCTGATCTCCTTCTATGACAAAGTGACCTGCTTAGTGGATGAGAGAAAGACTCTAGATGTTGTCTACCTGGATTTTAGCAAAGCCTTTGACACCATTTTCCACAGCATTCTCCTGCAGAAACTGGCTGCTCAAGGCTTGGACAGGTGGACTCTTCACTGGGTGGAAAACTGTCTGGATGGCCAAGCCCAAAGAGTTTTGGTGAATGGAGTTAAA
>NW_010320131.1:0-14472 GCF_000700745.2 Antrostomus carolinensis
CTGCAGATGGTCCTCTGGTCCAGCGCATTTCTCCCCCCCAGCCCCCCCAGCATTGAACCACTCTTAGGGTCTCAATTCCAGTCACACTTGCCCTGTCTTGGCTTTTCTGCTCCAGCATGGAGTCCTCCATGGCCTACACATGGGTCTCTGCTCCACCATTGAACCTCTGTGGGCTGCAGGGACCTCCTTTACCTTCTCCTACTCCATGTGGTTGAACTGGGTGTCTGAGGTTCTCTGTCCTCCCCTCCTCCTCCTTCCTCCTGGCAACAAAGCTCTCTTTGTTTAGGCCGATGGTTGTCTTTTGTTCTGGTCAGTGACCTCTCCTCCAAAGGTTCTCTCCACCTTCTTCCTTTCAGGACAGTCCTTCCCCTCACAAATATGGATTTGTAGAGGTGTTTCTCTAGTGCTCATTGTCCCAGCCTGGGCTGGAGGGTCTCTGCCTTGGACCCAGGGGAGCTTTTCGCTCTCACAAGGTGGCTTCTTCCCCCACTACCAAGAATACACCCCTACCCCCTGCACACAAACCCAACACATAGGTGAATACCCTGCAGTTCTGATGATTTATTAAATGGTTACTTGCTGTCTTTGTATTACAACTTTTTCAGAGTTGCTTCAGTTTCAGATAGATCCTCTGCTGAATCCTTGTCAAACAGGGTTATAAAATGGCAGCCCCTCCAGTTTCTGGTAATGCATCAGTGAGTGCTCATTGAAAGAATTCATTTAGCTTTTCTAGAAAGGCTTTCTTCTCCTTGAGTGCTGCTCTTGCACCTGGTTATCAGTTGGTCCTACATATTTTCTTACAGACCTTTAACTCCAAACATGTTGGAAGAATAATTTAGTACTAGTTGTATAATTTCATGAAACTTTTTTGACTGACCTAACCAGATGACATATGCTTCAACGTACAATCTTCCTTCACTCACTTTCTTGCTGTATTGCTATCCTGTTGTTACACTGTTACTTGGCTCACCAAGCCACAGTAATAACATACGGTATATTAATACCAAGACACTTTGTTCTTCTTCTTCTGGAAGGTGTGCATATACATCTACATATTGTTTAGCATAGGTAGAAGAAACTCAGAAATGCAATTACAAATTGAAGAAGTTTATTTTTAAAAATCAAATCTGTGGTCATTATAATAGTGAGTAATATTTATGATGAGTTCTTTCTGAAGTTGGTGTCCAGTAAAAAGCTTAGTGGATTATTGTGTATCGAATGTACACTTGTACATTGTGAATGTATAATCTTTTGGATTTTTTTTTTTTTTAAAGACATCTGCCATCAGATCCTGGATCTCTACTCACAGGGAAAACAGCAAATGCCTCATCATACTCCTCACCAGTTGCAGCAGCCACCGTCTCTTCAATCTACACCCCAGGCACCTACGGTACAGCAGTCGCAGCAATCCCAGGGCTCAGAGCAATCACAGACTCAGCAGCAAAAAGAGTCGCAACAGTCAGCACAACAACAACAGCAGCAGCAGCAGCAGCAAACACAAGTGCAGCAATCTAAAAAGCCCTCTCCCCAGTCAAGTCCTCCTAAACCGATCAAAAGACCAGCAGTAAGTTTAACTTTGAACTTTAACTTGTATTTTATTTTCAGGCTGATCTGATGCCCATTTGATTTAAGGGCTGCAGTGTGCAGCAGAGTTGAGTTTGCTCTAAGAATGAGCTTGGTAATTAATTTTGTGTGGTAGATTTCTGTTGGTTATGTGGCAAGTATGTTAGTGTAGAACAGCCTTTACAGTTTTGGCATACTACACTCTCGTTCCACTTGAGGCAAAACCAATGGAGAGACTTAAGTCAGCGTGTGCTGTTAACATTGTAACTCTCTTTGTGGTTCTGTACTATCAAATTTTGTTGTTTTCACTGTTAAGCAGGCTTGATTTAGGGGAAGGTCTCTTGCGCCACCATACCTGAATGTAGAGTTGTGCACAGTGCTGGTGAAGACGTTTGTTGCATTTGTAGTCAAAGACCAGAAAGTCAAATGAGTGATGACTTCTAAAAGTATGTCAGAATTCTTAGAAAAAGTCTTTCAAAATAATCTAATAACAGCAGAAGCCTATAAATGCATCATATGTTAAAGTCTCAATTTGTCTGTATTATCACCTCATTGGTGAAAATAAGAATGTACATTGGCAGTTGGATAATATCACAAGTACTCACTGCTTTTCCACAGTTACCAACTTCAAAAGAAGCTTTCAGACCTTAGTCTACACTTTTTGTGTTTTGTTGGTTTTTTTTTTCTTACTTCTAAGTTATATATAAAAAAAAAAGTGTTAAAGTATTGCCCAAATCTTCTTGCATGCACTTAGTACGAAGAAGAGCGTTTTCAAAATTAAAATCTTTGGAACAAGTCCTTTTAGGAAGTAAATTTTCTACAGCTTTTGTAATTAATGTATGCCCAAACTAGAGAACAGACATCAAGTGGGGGAAAAAAGCCACAAACAAAACAAAAAAAACCCAGGAAGAAGCAACAAATGGTAGAATGAAATGGAATCAGAAGAGTGCAGCATCTTCACGATAGCAGCCTCCCAAAAAAGAGAAAAATGTAACTGTAAAACCTTGGCCTTGTAATGGCTAGATACAGCCTACTGCTAGAGGGAAAAAAATCTACACTGAGATGCATAGTTCTTGCACTGAATTTTAGAGTTGTCTAGGATAGAAAGCTGATAAAACGTGTCAGCTTGAAAATTGGAAGTGCTCTTTAAAGGTAATACGTATTTCTTTTCATACTTTTTCTACCATCAGCACAAATTCTGCTTGGGTTGTCAGATCTGTAGGGTAGGGAACTCTTTTCTCATTTTTCTTGAGCAAAAATGTCTGTGACAGTTTGGCACATCAGAAATGGTAAATAACAATTTGGGTTTTTCTATGCATGTCCATCTGATTTTAGGTTGTAACAAATGTTGTTTGTAAAGGTGCCACCTTTATAGTACTGCTGATTTCACCCCATCCCACGTGTTAATGAATTACCTCATGGAAAAAAACAGAGTGGTGCCTTTTGCATTTATAGTATCTCTTGTTCTTTAACAATCGCTTCTGGTCAAGCCCTCAGACCAGTTTACCATTTCTTGAAATTAAGTTTGAGATCCATCACATGAAAATTAAGGAAGTGAATAGTACAGATAAAAAAGTTAAGTCCTGGTACACTGTAGGCATCCAGAAAAATATAAAGCAAAGGGTGACACAGGAGAAGTTTTGTAGGAGAACAGCACAAACAGCATGAATTTGAGAAAAGCAAATGAGATGATCTGAAATCTTTCTTCAGAAAGCAGTCTAGGAGAACAAGATGTGTAGCATTTAAAAGATTTACTTGGTGCTTCTAAAACGTTCTTCAGTTAGATGTACCATAACCTTACTTAAAATGTTTGCCTCCTTCTATAAATAGGTCTTTGTATGACTTCTCCTTTGGTTTGTACAGAACATAAATACACTTTGTTCCTGGAAGCCAGATTTTTCCATTTACATGAACTCATAACTTCTGCTGAGCCAAGATACTTTCAAGCAGCTGAGGCATTGGCCCATGAGCTTACAGACCCATACCAGATGTCTAAAGCATCTCCACATCCTCTGCATCTCTGGTGGTGAAGAGCACTTGAATGTTCAGTTGACTTCACTAAAAATATATCAGTGAATCATTAGATATAAATAGTATTTAGTTTGATTAAACTAAAAATTGTTAGTGGGAACAACTTTAATGCATATAGAAACAGCGCTAAAAGAACGTTCCATTGTGGTATGGATTGAGTTTATTAGGGAAGTATTAAAGAGCAATCAGCATGCTAATAAATCGGTAATGCTGACCCTGGGATGTCACAACTGGAGCAATACAAACTACAGTGCAGCAGAAGGACTGAAAAATGCCCATCTATATTTTAGCAGCTGCTGTTACTCGAAGTGATTTAAATTCTTAACAGGCTTTGGTTTTGTTGCTTTTTGATTTATTTTTTTTCTTTAGCATAAATAACAGTTTAAACTGATGTTTTTCTGTCACACGAGCTATTTGGCTCCAGTTGCTTGTTCTGTTTTAACAATATACCTCAATAACATTATATTCTGAACATTGCTCCCTGTTAACAAATGCATAATAACTGAATTCCTTGCCACTTGAAATAATCAACTGACTTCACAGAATTAGTGATTTTTGGAAATGTTGCAAGTAGTGGAGACTTGCTTCTGTCTGACAGTGCAGGGAGACTTGATGTTTGCATTCAGTTTTTCAGAGAAGGAGTTTAGTGCTAGAAAATCAAGAAAAGACTGCCCAAGTAAAATGAAGGCAGCAGGTGAATCTGAGAGGGCCACCAAGAAACGTATGTATGTTTGGAATGGGAAGATAAAGATTGTCCTTACAAAATAAGAAAGCAGCCAGAAAGTGGCTGAAGGTGAATTGAAATGCCTATCAAAGGAATATAAGAATGAGGTAGCCTCAAGCAAGCCTTGAGCACCTCTGTATTGGACAGCAGAAATATTGAGAATACCTGTTGGAATTAAGGAAGATTCATTGTTCAAACTGGAGGGAAATGGAAGTCCATTCTTGCTGCAGAAAGTAAAGTGATGGGAACTGAGCAACAGTTGGTGAAGGTAAAGCCATGAGAGGTAAATAGACCCTTAAAAAAACCCTATTATTCAAAAGACAGAGAAGCTATGTACTGTACCCCGCTGACTTTTATCATTAATTTTAAATACATTTGTAACTAAGCTTATTGTACTTAGAATTCCTGTTTGGTTTTCTGCTTTTCTCAGACCATCAACTGGCTGTCTCGGTTGGACTAAGTAAGCTGGAAGGATTTTTCTAACTCCCTTGTCTGTGATTTTTTTAAAAAAGCCACAACAAAACAACAATAGAAACACATCCAACACCTTGTGACTGGAAGGATGATGTGAGGTTCTGTGGGTTTTGCTCAGTGTGCATAAATTTTTTCCTGGCATAACATTTGGCTTTTATACAGTGCTTTCCATCTGAAGGCTTCTGAAATGTTCTACACTGAGCAACACTTCCACTGCCCTCCTCTTCTGGTAAATAAACCATAAAGGCCTGAAGTGATTTTGGTGGAGGTTGAATGACAGGTCAAAGCGGAATCAGGAACAGTGGCCAAATCTCTTGCTTTCAGCTTAGTGAGCAATGTACCAGACCATGACATATGTGCAGTGGATGATAAATAAATTAAATGAGATGTAATACTCAACAGTGAGAACAGCAGGGAATGCTGTATCTGAAATAGCTGCTATTTTTTCAATCTTTTCATTCTGCCAGTTAAGCTGGGCTTTCCCAATGTGATTTGACTTCGTGCAGTGTTCATGTTGCATCTGTCTGAAGAGATTGGACATTATTAACCTCCTAGTAAAAGTATAGGAACATAAAGGGTTTGTCCTGCCTCCAGAGGAGGGAGAAAAACTGGTTCTGGTTTAGTCAGATCTGTACAAAAGCTCTCCAGCACGCTGTAAGTCATTTCCTATGTTGCTTGTTTGTTATCATTTAAAAATGCTTTGTATTTTGCAGTGGTCTTATTTCCATCCTATTTTTTTTTTTTTAAACAGGCTGTATCTCCAAAAGAAGAAACAAAGACATCAGGTAAATGTTAACATTCGATTCATATTGCTTTCATTTTACTGTTTGAACCAGAATAACTCATTTGCTGATGTGTGCTTTGTTTGTTTGTTTGCAAGCTTGGCAGTGCTAAACTATTCTGATCCTAATAATGTGTCTTTAAATATATGCTGTAACTATTTTTACAATGTTCCTAACTGCAAAACTTAAAAACCAGAGTGTAACTGTGCCCCAAGAGTCCCTTAATACAGTCTATTCAGTAGAAGTCTTGCTGAACTACTCAACTCTCAACTTACACCTCCATGCATCATTTGGAGTAGTTCTTCAGCAATCTGTGGGACTTTGCAGTGGCTGAAGGTACCATGTCATTAAAGAGCTGCGCTAATAAGTCGCCTCTTGGTAATCAGTGAGATTTGTAATCGGTTATTGGCACGGCTGCCAGTAAAAGGCATTTTGTATCAATATACAGCCTAGCTTAAGAAATGCTTCACTGCAGTGATGACATCTAGTTCTTTTTGTCAGTTTGGTTTTGTGTTGTTTTGTTTTTTTTCTCCTTCATTCTGCTGATTTGGAGCAATGTATTTTAGGATAGCTAGGATACAAGTCTGTAACTTTTTCTTACCACAGTAAGTTTTGCACTTCTCCGGCTCTGCAGGTAGATCCCAGAGAGCTGTATATTCTCCTATTCTCCCTCCTCTCTCCTGTGCAATTGCCATTTTATTTGGTTTCTAGACATGTTCCACTCACATAGTTCAGCTTTTCATGAGATTTGTTTTAACTATTTGCAAGTTACAGTTTTGTGCTAGAAAATGCATGTGTGCTCATCTGCACTTTCCTAGTGTTATTGGGACAATTCATCTCTAGTTATAAAATGCATAGTTTGAATTTGTAGGCATGTGTGCTTTTGGAAGACATATGTGATACTTGATGTCACTTTATTTATACAAAGGTCTTGATTTTAGTTTCCCTTTTAAACATACATAGTATATAGGATTTCCACTGTACTTTTGCATAGTGTGATATGATATGATAATCATTAGTGTGAGACTAGAGATGGACTTTGCAAAATATTGCAGAACAATAGCCAATTAGGAACTTCCAAATGTTTTTTAGAACCACCACCACCATCTAAAATTCCCAAAATTGAAACTTCACATCCACCAATACCTCCTGTACATCCACCTCCAGGTAAGCTTTTATTTTCTAAAACATGTTTACTCTTGCAGTTAATTGCTTTGCTTTTCATTCAGATGGTGGTAGAGGTGTGGGGGAAGGGCTTGTTGTTTTGATTAATCAGCTTGTCAAGTAAAAGCATTAGGCAGATAAGCTCCAAAGAGAATTTAATCTTAGTAGCACAGGCTTTTTCAGATGGAAGCAAAAAATTTATTATGGAAACAAGACTATACTAGGTGGACAAAGGCAAAACAAAGCTGTGACTGTTAAAGGCCTAGAAGACTAAAACTAATTGTCACTAGCAGACAAAAAGGGACTTATGTTCTCAAAAGGATGGCAGATGCCATATTATATTACTAGAGTAGCTTCCACCTAACCTATAGAAGTCCTCCACATTACATCATTAGTATAGAAATTCTGCAGGTGTGTAACTTCTAAACAGTAAGGGGGATACTTTCTTTGCTGTGTCCAAAAGGACTTTCATCTGCCAGAGAACGTTAACACAGCACACATGCCTTATGTTTGCAAAATAAACTGTGCTGTTGTGAAAATGTGCTTCCAGCGCCTTGATGCATTAGCTGTCCTTCCAGTGACCTGTAAATATGACATAAATATTTTATAGAGCATGGTCCATAATGTAACTGTAAGATGACAGCTTCTAACAGGGAATTACAGGAGAGAAAAACAGTGGTCTGAAGTATAGTAGGACCATTTTTTCCCATTTGTTAAAATCTAATTAAGAATGAAGGGGTTCTTCTGAATATCATGTTTATTATTCCTTGAGTTGTTAAATCTTGAATGCATATCTTGCATCCAGAATGATTCTGAAAATGAGCAAGTGGGGGAATTATTGCCTGCTATAATTCAGGAGCTAGAAGTCCTTGAAATCATAGGTCCACAGCGAGCTTGCCCACCTTGCATTAACTAATTATGTAGCTGTCCCAGGGGACAATTTTGCTGTTAAAATTTTGACTGCTTAGATAAGGTAAATCCTAATTAGGTAGGCAAACATTTTGTATCCCTCATTATCTAAAATTTCCCTCTTAGAATTTGTTTATACAAGCAAATAATTGTATAAGCACTGAAACATTTTAAGAACTGTCTTAGAGGCCAGCTCTTGTCTTTGGGGCTCTGAGGAAAAATAAGGTGAAAACTGGGAATGTTTATTGAACAAATGAACAGAAGTACTAGAAGATGCATTTATCTCAAATTGTTTTTAGCATTGTTAGTTTAGTTGTTTCATTCCACTGGAAATGACTGCCCTGTATCTGCTTCTAAATAACTTACTGCACAATGTTTTAGATGTGTATATATACAAGCAAGATGGATGTCAAGATGCCCCCAACTTTTTTGTTGGGTATTTGAATACTGACTGTATGACCATATGGAGATGTTGCCATTAGCTCAGTCTTCTTACTGCAGTATTCCTTCCTTTAGAATGTCTGCACTGGGGGGGGGGGAAGAAGATTCTTATTTAAGAGAAGACTGTTTAAAGCATGTTCTTCCCAGAAATGGCCAAGTATAATTCTGTAAAATTCTGACCTTTTTATGAACTTCCCCAGACTGTCAGGTACTGACCTCCGTGAAACTGATCAGTGGAACAAAGCTGATCAGATTTCATGTCCCAAGCAATTTATTGTACTTTCTTATTTACCCTCCAGTTTTCTTCTTTCTTTCATTTGGTAAACAGGTTTAGAACTGAGTGTTAAAGACTTGAGATGTTGCCCTGTATTCTCAAATAATATTTCCCAACATGGGAGGCAAGTGAAGTGCAGAGAGTAATCCTGGAGTATAAGAGAGGTAGAAGGGTGGCTGGACTAAAGAAGATTTTTGGTATCTTGGGTTCCGTGACTTTACACTTGCTAGTTGTGATTCTCTCCATCCAGTCTGCTAATTTCTGCTGCTTGTAGAACAATATTTAAATTATAAGAAAATAGTAGTAAGAATGTATTTAACTTTTAGAATGGGAAAAGCTGAACTTGGAGCTTTGTTATGCAGCCTAGTTATTTTCTAGTGATATAAGAAGGTCTGACTGGATACCATATGTCATTCAGAGACTGAGAGAATTGAGTCCTCTTTTGATATGTTAACTGGAAGAAAAATACAAAGTTTTCAGAAGCTGTTATTGCCACTACCCTTCAAAAAAAGAAATGCAATTTTCTTTTCCAGAGCGCAAGCCTCCTTTGACAACTGCAGTTTCAATGGGAGAAGCAGAGCAATCTACTACTGTGGACTCGGTAGATGTGCCAAAGGTCCAGATTCCTCCCCCTGCCCATCCTGCCCCAGTGCATCAACCTCCACCTCTGCCTCATCGTCCCCCACCCCCACCCCCCACCAGTTATATTACAGGGATGTCTACTACAAATTCTTATATGTCAGGGGAGGGTTATCAAAGTCTCCAGTCAATGATGAAAACGGAAGGACCAACTTACGGAGCTTTACCACCAGCCTATGGACCACCAACTCATCTACCATATCATCCTCATGTCTATCCTCCCAACCCTCCACCACCAGTTCCACCTCCACCTCCTGCTTCATTCCCCCCGCCCAATATTCCACCTCCTACTCCTGGATATCCTCCTCCACCCACATACAACCCTAATTTCCCACCTCCAAGATTGCCTCCAACTCATGCAGTACCACCTCATCCACCTCCAGGGCTGGGAATGCCACCAGCTAGTTACCCCCCGCCTACTGTTCCCCCAGGTGGACAGCCACCTGTACCACCTCCAATTCCACCACCTGGTATGCCACCTGTAGCTGGACTTGGACGTGCTACATGGATGAGATAGCATGAGGTAATTTGCACGATATCCCTTTATGTTGACTAGGCAGGAGTAGCCAAAACCTACTTTGTAAAGAGAGGGGTAATTTGTATAATTTAGATGAAGAAACGAGGTGGTGAAATGAAAATTTAGCTGATCTGTTTGCAGTATTGTTTCTGGTGAGTTATAGAGGCTTCTAGGTTTTAATCAGCTTTGCCGTATCTACTTTAACTTTCTACATTTGACTTAAGTTGAAATTGTCTTGAGTTATTCCAGCACTGGATTACTTTGTACAAGCAAAACCAGCCATATTGGCTCAATTATATCAGTAAGAAGAAAATTTCCTAGAAACCAGTGCCTATTTTTGAGTATCAAAATAGACAGATACCATGAAATTTGATCTACAGTAAGAAACTTCATTTTTACTAATAATTAAGCCAACACAATGTCAAGCATAAAAGCTACTTTATTTAAGAGAGATTCTGAATGCTAGCTGACTAGAATCATTTTGAGATGTTTCCCTTGCTGATATTTTTGTTTTGGAATGTACTGGTATCTTAAAGTATTGTATGTTTACACCTATTTGCAAATTCCTGTACATAATATATATATTTTCTAAGTGTGAAAGTCTGAATGTAACAACCTACTGTGATGTACATCCTGATTATAAATGGGACTACTTCGTTCACATCTACCCAAATAAAATTCATTCTGAATTTAGTGGATTTCCAGGTTTTTCATATTAGTTCAGAATGCATAACTATGGTACTTACTGCAAGAGACTTCAGCAGTGGTCTCCCAAATCTTATTCATCAGTTTATTTAAAAAGAATGTATTTTATTTTATTCAACTAGAAGTATACACTATCACAATCAATCTCTTACTTCATTTTTACTAAAATATTTCAAATGAATGTTTTACACACATTATCAAAAAAATCTGTACTATTACTTTCCGTCCCCAAAAAAGCCAGAGTGGTTCAATAATAGGTAAAAACGCGTGCTAAGGTCTAAAGAATTTTGCTATGTACACAACAGCAGGTGCTAACTTTTCCAGTTCTTTGTAAATCATATACAGAAAATAGAGCAGGGCTGTAAGATCACAGGTTTAACAGAAATCAAACTTTAAACTGATTTCTAAAGCAGCACAAATAGACTTTCCCCACATTATGAAAAATATACAATTTTATCACTTTACAGTCATGCACTTTGAAAAAGATCAGTAGTACTCTTCCCCCACAGTTTCTAAAAAGATAAAAGGTCACTTTAACACTGATTTCTTTTAATATCTAATATTTGGATAAAAATGTGCTGTTCTCAAACAAGGTTGTGCTCAGCAGTCTTATCAAGGTGCACAGAGCCAACTGAAGCTGGTTACACCGCAGCACTTCAGAAACTTTTATGGAAATGCTGTTCACTTCAGTCACTCCAACAAAAGTCAAGGATGTGATTTTATTTTCTTTAAGCAAGCAAAGTCCATTTGTAAACAGTGGATGCTTTCTTTGTCAGAGGATTGCAGAACCCAGAGCTTCACTCTTGAGGAAATTAACTTGGACTATTGCCCCAAATACATCAATTTAATGGCCACTATCTCAAGGGATGCTCCCTCCCACTTAATGTACAAAGCTCCTCAGGTAGTTTTCACTGAAGACTTAGCGCATAGGTAAGTGAATTTCAATGTGCATGTAAAACATCTTTTTAGACAACTGAAAGTTCAGCACCCAAGTCATCCTGTGGAGTCATTGAGCATTTTACCTCAGGAAGACACTTTATAGCTCAAATGGAGCTAAGTATGAAGAGTAGCAAGCCTAAGGCCACCCCCCATCCCCCCAGATAACACCCCAGTGTACAGCATTGTCATGTTCTTCTGCAAAATCAGTGATGCACATCTTACATTGGAGATTTATGCTGCCAGGTAGAATCTTAAAGAAACGGGATATACCCAAAAAGTATAAAGGCTGTTCAGCCAAACTACTGGCTCCCCTGTGAACTGGCTCTGCAGGGTTTGCAGCACTAATGGGCCTCAATTACAGCACTATTTTCCTTATAGGTGAGATCTGCAGGTGGAACAATACAAGCTTTGCTTGAAGTTAGTGAATAGAGTTGGAGAGAGATTTGATAGCAGGGAATAGTTGAATGAGAATTACATAGCTGGTGAGACTAGTAATCTGATTAGTAGAGCTCTTGTTGAGAAGACCTGCCAGTCTAATATACTCTTAAAATAGCAAGCACGTCATCAGCACAATTAACTCTCTACAAGTGCTGGCAACATTTGCATCACTTTAACTAAAGTTCACTGACGTAAATTAACCTTGTTCCCAATATTGTTCAATTCTCTGCTTAATCCAGTGATTAGATGCCACCAAAATTAAAATGGGCTTTCAAGCAGATAGAGGAAAGGAACCCTCTGTTCAATGTTAGATGTTAGGGAAGAATGAGGCCTCTGCTTTACATTGCCAGAAATGGTACGAAAGTCTCAACGTATAAATTGTACAGGAGGAAGAGAAGTAATCAATGGTGACTAGAAACTGGAGGTCAAAACACAAAGCAATGAGCAGGAAATCAGGACTCCTCTAAAGATGCCCTATTTAAAGTCAGACTCTGGAATGGATTTTTCCAGACACACTGGTTGTACAGCTTATTAGACTTAGAGTTAGCTAGCTCAGCGTTTGCTGACTGAGCACTAGTGAGAAACAAACTACTGGTGAGTGTGTGAGTGAGAGTATGCGTGTGTGGTTGGGGGGGGGTGGTTCTTGGTTTTTTTTGGGGGGGGGGTTGGTTTGGGTTTGTTTTTTTTTTCCAAATAGCCTCCTTGACTGTTACATTTTTATTTCTGCAATGAATGATGAAATGCTGCTTACTCCTACTGGTTACTATGTATTTTGGTTGTATTCGTTCTCTGGTTTTTCACTGTCTGAGCTCTAACCTTCCAAACTCTTCCCCCAGGCAGCTAGATTATTGTATACCAATCACCTTTCATAACTAGCAGCATGGACTCCTTGGTATTGTGTCAGTGCTCCATGTTAATACATTACCACAAGTAAAGTACTTGACTGGTAGAGCAAATTAATTTAAGAGGAAGACCCCGTCCAGCTAATTCAGCTGTCTGTAGCTGTGATTATTATGGAGAATAAAAATAAAGTGATGGTGTTTGAGGTCATTAAATCTTCAAACTAATTACTAAAATAGATGCAACTTTTGAAGAGGAGGCTTTGATCTTTTTACATACCTATCTTTAAAATTATTTTACACCAATTATTTTAATAACCAAGCCCCGCTTCCTTGGACTATTGGGAAAGAACATCTAATAAAATACAGGGACAGCTGCTGCAACAACTTGGAAAAGAGGGGGGGCTGGGGGGGGAGGGTGTCAAATTCTTACAACTATACAAGCAGCTACTCCACAATAGCAAAATATAAGTCCCATTGTTTTATATACAACCATCAGAAGAAGGAAAAACCTACTTGTTTTGGTTCATTAATAAAAATAAAGCTTGAATGGCAGGAAGTAGTCTCACCCGGCAGCCCGTGTTTATGGAATTTTTATTCAGCTCTGCAAGGTTGTTGTTTGGTTACCTTACACAGGAACCAGTAGAGATAAGGGATCCAGCAAGAACATGAAAAAAAAAATACCCAAATCTTCCTTATGTGAAAGATGAGCTGCTCTCGAAGATCCTGTGAAAGCCGTGAGCACTGTTAGGACGGCAGTTTCTGCTGAATTATTTTGTAATAAAAGCTTTACAGGAAAATTGTTGCGATATTTGTAGGGAATACTGGTGTGTGGCTGAGTGACTTCAGTTCATTCACATTGCACCTGCAGAAATCTTGTGTCGTTTGTTCATGAAAAATAGTTCATTAACAGCTGATACGGAGTCTCAAGCCTTGCTGTATGCTTGTGTGATGAGTACCACCGTACAACGTACACAGCGGTACCCGTGTTTTTAGCTTACCACTCACTATTGTACACAGCGCCTTGTGAAAACAGTTGCATGTCATTTTTCAAAACAAGGACCTCCAAAAAAGTGTTAGCAGCTCAGGAGACTGGCAGATCGAAGCCAACGAATTCAAATCGCTCTTTCCTTGGAAAGTGCAGCCTGGAGCCACTAACCCAGCTATGAATCATTGACAAGCGGGTGGACTGGAGTGATACAAACTGTGACTTTTCTGCAGGTTAATGGTTCTTCTTTTTCCTCTTAGAAATTCTCTCGAGTTAGTTAATTCTACAAACAGACCATTACAACAAAGCAGATTTGAACTACAATGCAAGTCTGGCATTATTGGATGGTTACCCATTGAACAGTAGTTCCAGAGCACCACAGCCTGGAAATCAGGCCTTTAGCTGCCATATTTACACTATCGTTAAAAAACAAACAAACAAACAAACAAACAAACAAACAAAAAAACCTGAAAAAACCCTCAACCCCAACTCCCAATGAACAGGCAGCCAGAAACGCTGAGCTCTGCCTCTTTAGCCTTCACAGAATCAATCACTTCCAGCCTCCGGGACTGTGCTCCTACAAGGGACCCTTGAACTGGTTTCCTGACAGATGTTGCCTGATGGAGGGTTTGGAGCTCGCAGCATCACCCAGCTTTCGCCAGACAACCTGTAAGGAAAAATAAAGGCGTGAGGGAGAGAAAGACAGGAATTTAAAAAACCCAAAGCCTCTGATGAGTGGCAGTATTTTCCCTAAGTGCCGCCTGAAAGTAAAAAAAAAAGCCGTTTCCTCAAACTGGGCTGTAACTCTCAGCAGAGCCACTGGATGGCATCTGTGCACCAGTTTACAAGGAAAAAACCATTGATGCATTTTTCTAATTAGTCTCTCTTCAAATTAAAACCACTGTTGCCTGGGGTAATAGTATAAAATAAATACACTAGGTTCAGAAGTTAAGTTCAATGGTAGGTCAACCCTGCCACGCTTACAGAAATGATGTTACCATGAACAGAAAAGGTAATGAAAAAGATAATTATTAAAATTTTTTAT
>NW_010320132.1:0-4243 GCF_000700745.2 Antrostomus carolinensis
CCCAAACCATTCTATGATTCTATGACTTTTTCCAACAAGGTACTGCACTGCAAGATAGACTTCTGCATGACCCAAAATAAATGCACTTTGCATACATTTGGGTATAAAGTGCATTCATTTTAAATTCTAGGAACGTCTTGGCTTTTCCAGCAGGAATTCCTGAAGGATCATCAGGAGTCAGCCAGCAGGGGAACTGCAGAAACAGATCATACAGGGCTGATGCTGGGGAAGATGGGGAAGGAGGGTCAGTGCCTCAGCACTTGCTAAACCAGGACAGCCATTTTAAACAATGCTTAAATACTGATGTTGACTAATGACATGAAACATACTGGAAAACATGAATCATTTAAAAATTAGCAGAGAAAGTATGAGATGCTGATTTGCAGTTCCAGTAAAGAAAAGTAAGCATTGCTAGTAGACATGCTATGCTGTGAAAACTTAGAAGCGAGCCAGTACCATAACACAAATCAAGGAACAAAGCCCAGGGCTTAGCCAGGTTTTTGGGAATCAGCCTCTCTTGCTTCTCCAAACCCCTGCCCTAACGTGCACCAACACAGCAGTTCTACCCATAGCATAAAGGCCAAGCAAAGTTAACAGGATTACAGTAGCAGGAGCAGGCACTGTTAGACCTGAGAAACAGTATTCAAACCAATGCTTCAACACCACAGTTGCCACTTTGCAAACTCACTGTCTCATAACCCCGCAAGCAGACCGCAGGAAAGCCCTTCAGAGAGCCCTCCTATCGGATGCAATCCCACAAAATCTCAGAGCAAGCCTGACTAGGAGGCCTTAATTTCTGGCATGTGCACAGTCCCCCTGACTGCGCACGTCCAGGTCTACTTAACCCACAGCTGAGATTTCAAAAAATCTTTTTATTTTGGAGAAAAGAAAGGAAGCAAGGAGGTTGAACCTTACAAAGGAAAGAATTCTAATAGAAATGCCTCGCCAAGTGTGAACTCTTCTAGACCTTCAATTTATTTTCCAACACAAGTCTATACTTCCCCAGCCTGCTGCTGTGGGGTGCTTTGCATCAGCAGCTCTCAGGACTCCCCTGCAGCATCATCTGCTTCCGTGCAGCAGCTTCACCCTTGCAGCTCTATCTGCCCACCTGCAGTAATACTCACACTGCACTACACAGGAACTTAAATTGCATTTTTTGATTTTTCAAGTTAACCCATTCTCCAAACCATACCCAAGCCAGGCTGCCGATTTAAATGGGAGTACTTGCAGGTTTGCAAAATCAGGTCATAAGGAAGGAAAGAAAAAAAAAATAAATTAAAAAATCCTGTTTTATGAGTATGTGGGAGAGATGAGGTTTCTTTTCTAGGAGAAGAAATACGCAGTGAAACTCGAGGAAAGGAAAATGAAGCCTTGCTTCTGAACTGAGAGAAACCGCTGTCTTACTGACACAAGTAAATTAAAGGTGAAGGCTTTGTCAGGAGCTGTGCTCTGCAGAAGACAGCTAGAGAAGAAGAATTTAAGATTTCTGGGACAGGAAGAGTCACAAGAGATGAACATTGCATGATTTAATTATCCAACTGGAGGGATAAATTAAGCTTTTGACTTGGAGCTGCACATAAAGAGAGCAATTAGACTTCTCTAAGAAAATTAGCATATGGTTTAAGAAGGGAGTAATAGTTTAAAATGTGGGTATGAAATTGTTACCTATATGCAAGGGAAACAGATCTGTATACTATATGGACTGAACTAGATACTCTCTTGTTTTGTATCAGCATCCCTTTTCCAAAGCCAAAAGACCTTGTGCTGGTTTGCACCATTAGACAATCGGCCCCAGTGAGTCCATTTTCAGTGTGGGCACAGCCTCCACCTTTCACTGAAGTATTCTCCATTTCCAAATCCACACTGCTGCTGTGTATCTTGGATATGTATTATTCATAGATTATTAATCCCCTTAAAACTGGTGTGCGCTGTGAATCTGCTCTTGAAAGCAGCTCTGCATATATGTGTACACACTTAGCTTGGGTTCAAGTTTTTGTGACAGATTTTTGTATAATAGTATACAGTATGAGTAATCCACTCTTCCTCTTGTAAGGGAATTTAATTTTTTAAATAATGTATATGCCTCCACTGGCACTGCATTTAACCATTCCAATGAGATAAAGTGCTAAACTTTCAAAAAACCCCCCAAACATTTCCACTGAGTTTCAGATTTTCTGAAGAGGTGAATCAGTATCAGTCTTTTGACCAAAGTAAAACCCTATCAATCTATTCTAGCTAGGGAACAAGCCCTAAAACATTAGAAAAATACTTAGCAATAGATTTAAGATTAAATTAGGTGGTTGTCCAGATTAGGAGTGTATAAGCACTCCTAATAAGTGTAGTAAGCACTTATTCTCTACACTGTGCACCAACTTCCAATAAACTATATCCTCTGTTTGGAAACCTACCAAAAATTATTGAGAGATCTCATCAGTACAGAGGCAAACACTTTTGACACTGTGTAAGAATTTGTTATGGCATCCTTATTTGAACAAGTAACAATTCTGAGGAAGTCAATGTTTGCTTTGCTATGGTATTTCTATCTAGCAGTACTTTCCAGAGTGAAGAAATTGCTCTATCATGCATGCAGAAGCACTTGGCTTGCACATAAAAAGTCCCTGGAGGGTTAAAAAAAAACCCAACACTTTTTGAAACCCTATCAACATGCACACAAATTGCACACCAAAGAACTGGCTAGTATAAATTTGAATGCATTTAATACCCAAGTGAGGAGCAAGACAGTAACTCTGAAGTAACAATCTTTCCTTTTTGTGTAACTCGCTGTTCAACAAAATGTTTAAGAGTAATCATTTTCATTCATGATCTTTTACCATGCACTTTTATAGTCAGATAATTAACTTCTCTAAACTAATACAAAAACAAAAGAAAAAAAAGAAAAAATCAGTGCAGGTTTTAATGTGTTAATATAAGCTCACGTTAGTTTAATTTTCCATTGAACAGATCACACAGCTCTGTTTGAAGCCCTGAGATCTCAGTGGTGAAAACCTAATGTGATTTGACCTCTTTTACACAGAAAATAGGTTGATGGAAAGAAGACATAACATCTACAGCCTCACACATTTCTTATGTTCACTAAGGTTTTATTACCAGCAGTAGCGGAGGAGAAGACATTAAAAGTAAACACACAGGTGAAAAGTACAACTGTGTTAGTCAGCAGTTAGGAACTTGATCTTGTACGTAAATTCTTACTGTAACATAGCACCAAAAATTGCTAGGATGTATGTTGACAGTGGAAAATAGCAGCTCTCCCTTTTGTGAATCAATGGCCCGACTTATTCTGAGCTGAATTTCAGTTATGAACATTTTTGAATAGCAGCAGTAAGTATCATGATGACCAAGGTCACTGCAGAAAGCCTTCCTCAGTGGACATCAGCTGCTGGGGCACCACTCAAGCTCCTGACGTGGTCCTCACCTGCTTGCAGGAGGCAGCAAATGTGTGCTCAGCTCTCAGGGATATACCTCAAAGCCAGACACCAGCGGGAACAGACCTGCTCACCCACACACTGCACAACAGAACACCCGCTAACGGACAGGACAGGTCTGCAGGATGAACTATATCCACACTTTTCTGTTTCTATGCTGATACTTGCTGCATGGATGTCTTGAATCAAACACTTGGGGTTTGTGGGGTTTTTTGTTTCTTTTGCCCCTCCCCCCCCCCCCGTGAAAATCCTTGAAAATGCCACTTTGTACCTATTTCGAGTTGCCCTTGGGAGTGGGTTTTCATAACAGCTGCCCAAGATGACAGGTGAATATTTCTCTCTCTGTGTGGTTTAGGTGTGTAACTGCCCTTGTCTCCCACCCTGCAGGTTGAGTTCATATGGTCCAGGCAGCTCTGCCGAGGAAGCTGTTAGAGAAAGGCAGGGAGTGGGGTGGTGGCTTCCAGATGGCCATGTACCCATCTATCTCCCACTCCCTGGTGCTACCCCATCACACAGCATCAACTGTGAGCTCCAGCGGGAAATTAACTTGCTCCCTTGCTTCTACTCAGGAAAGTTTCCACTTGACATTGTAAGTTTACAGCTACACATCACCAAATAAGCCTCAAGAAGGGGGAAGGTGACTTGCTCAATGTCAAACAGCAGCCAGTAGCAGAGGCAGGAACACCACCCTGGATCCTGCATGGGGTAGGCTGCAAGCACCAGCAGCACACACGGGCATTGGAAATCAAGGAACAGGTTTTTTGCACAGCCCATACCAAGGCTCAGCAATGTCATGTAAC
>NW_010320132.1:4261-18164 GCF_000700745.2 Antrostomus carolinensis
CTGGTAAAGGTGGAGCTGTATCAGATTTGCTCTTTTGCAGCTTCATTTCCTAGTTTAAAATTTTGCACATACTTCTAAAAGCAAGTGCATTGTGAGGAATCACTTTAGTATTCAATGCCTTGTTCTGCTGTCTAACACCATCAACAGCAGCCCATACAGAAGCATACTCAGACTTAACTATTTGGAAAAGACAAAAGATCACATTATTCCAAGGAGAAAACAAAATGACCTCCCCACCCCTTTCTATGTTCAGGACAGTGGGCTCAGTACAAAGTATCATGGATATAATAGTTATTTAATGTGGGCTGTTTTGGTTTTTTTTTAATAACACCATTGGATATCAAAATCTTAGAAGGGGATATGTCTCCCTGGCAATCCTCTACCTTCCTTTACGTACTGGTCATAGAAGAGGAACAGTATGTCAGAACTACTGTTAGCATAAGCATGAAATATATTAATGCAGATCTTATAAAGGCTAGTTTTGGAGCTTATAAAAAAACTTTTTTTTTTTTAACAATTAGTTCTGGTAGCAACCCAAAAGTAAAGCCTGATTATGTCAATACAGACCTCACATAACATGCAAATCATATGGCTCTTATAAAGCAGCCCGCGTGAGGGTGAATTAGCTGTCAAGAACGCAGGTCTGGGCTGAAATCATCCCCAGTACAAAGGCAAGGGATTCACACCAAGTCAGATTTCTCTCTTACAGCATCCACGGGCTTGGAGATCACTGCAGAAAAAAGGACACTCTCTGTGGACTTCAAGAGGCCTCATGAAAAGCACCCTAAATAGGGCTTCTCTCCAGTCTTGGGCAATCCAGCCAACGTTATTAATCACATCCTATTAATGGACAAGGAACTGCTGTTACAGTAACAGAAATGACTATGTGGTACAAGAATGATGACCTCAGAGTGAGTTTCCAACCAAAATATCCTTAGGCAAGTAGTCTCCTATGCCATAGAGGTCATACCCAGCGAACGATGAGAGTTGAGCAAATATGGTTTCTTCTTCAGACCTCTAGCCAGGTAAGAGAAAAAACAAAGGCTACAAGAACACAACTTGGGAGCTCCAAAGCCCCATGTTTCAGAGGGATATAAGGGGACACACTGTCCCCATTAAAAACAGAGCCCTCTGTGCAGAAATGAACCTAAGCCAAAGCCCTTCTGTCTCCCAAAACAACCAACTGCCACCAATATGCAGAGAAACAGTGTGGATTTTTTTTTTTTTAATTGAAAAATAAAAAGGATACTGTTGTGCTTTGAAATTTTATGATCTATAGCCCTGCCTGGTTAGTGAGAAGGGCTGAGGAGGTATTTCCATGGGTTCAGGGATTGCTTTGCTTCAAATGCATTTTTGTTTGCTTTGCTTTTTTGGCAGCAGCCCCTAAAAGCCAATGAGCCCCATGGCATTCCCAAAGCCCATTGGGACCATTTGTGTGTGATGCCTGCTCCAGAGAGGTCAGAGTCGAGACGAATGCAGCAGCCACTGCTTCTGTCACCCCCTTGACTTCTAATGTACCTTACACCTAATGAACACCCTTCACTTCTGCTTTCCAGCATGTTCCCTCTTGCCCTGGTTCATGAGCCTCTCCCCTTGTTGCACCAGATTCAGCCATGCAGAGATAAAGACTCTGATTTGCTTTGCAGAGGCTAGAGCAAGGTTGGGGGGAGGAAACCAAGAGAGAAAAGGCACAAAAGCACCAGTTATGGAGGAATTCAGCGTTCAGGCATCAGCTCCAGTCAATTCCACCCAGACAATAAAGTCATTTATCACTCGAGGACCCGCAGGTTCAATACCTGATGTAAAGCTGATGATTGCTTCCATTGATTCAGATGAAATACCAAGCAGAACTGCGGCTGGCCATGGCTAGAGCGCATGCACCATTTGTGATGGTTTAATAAATAAACCATTGATTACAAAATGGAGCCTGATAAATCCTGACAGGGCAGATCTGCAGCTGTACCCCTCCTCTGACTCCTGTAATTAATGGCTTTGTACTGCACTACTGTTAAGTGAGGACCAGCTCATCCAGAAGCAATAGCATGTTAGCCACGTTTATGTAAACGTACGTAATTACTGCTCCCAGCACTACTGACAAGGTCAGTCCTTGTTTTGACCAAGATTTTCTTGGTGGAGACTGCCAGTGTTGGCTGGGAATGTCTATCTACAAGACAGAGCACTTCTAATGCTGGGGCTCCAGCTGACTGAGAGGACAATACAGTGGCAGGGAGGCAGGAGACAAACCCCCCATCCCACTCATGGTCACACGTTTTAGGAAAAACTTCATGTAAGACATCCCTTGACAAACAACATCTTGCAAGCCTGAAAGAGAGAGCTGGACAACTACAGCCTCATACAGTGCCTTTCTCCTCAGCAACAAAACTACAGCCTTGTTGTGAACACTTGTTTCAATGACCTATTTTTTTCTTGAAGCGTTGGATTTAGAAGATCGCAACCAGCCCACAAACCTTGCTGATGTGCAAGAGAAGAAACACGAGTTGAATCAAACAGTATTCATTTGTCTGTGCAAACACTCCTCCCGTAACCCTGATGCTCAGCCATGACTTGGAGGTCTTCATCCACAGCTTTCGCCTCTATCCGCATGGATGACATCAGGAGAGACATATTACATCTTTCTGTAATGAGATATATACTCTTCCAAGAACATATTTCAGTATCAAGCCAGGCTAATGCATGTCCAGTTACCAGTGGAATTGCTTTACTGTTTGCCAACCTATTAGACTCTCCAAGTCAAAGGAAGGTGCCAAGTATCAGAAATCTAATACAATGCCCAACCATTTACATGAGATGCATATTTAACTTCACGGTATTTTAACAAGGTTGCCAATGACATTCTTTTACAGTTTCAAGGCAGAAAACCAGATCCTTAAAACATAAATATATTGCAGAGGAGACTGTCAGAGAGAGGAGAGAAAGGAGAAGGGATTTATCTTAAATTTTTATTTGACCCTCTCCAGTCTGGCTGGAGACAGAAATAGGCACATGACTTAAAAAAACCCCCACTAGATTCCATAATGATAAATTCTTGCAATTTAAAGAGGTGACTTTGCCCATTTCAATTTGAATCAAAAATGAGCTTTCTTTGGAAACATAATCCATAGATCTACAAAATACGTTAAAAACCACAAGGGGTATATTATTGAGTAATGTCCATCAGAAAGTATTCATCTGAGTTAATTCTGTTTCCCAAATGAAATAAAGTGCAAAAATAAATAATGGCTAATGTGTAATTCCATGTAAAGTAAGGACCAATCTTTTCTTTCATTAAACTTCACTCAGTGTATGTGCTATGCATTTTTAACACCTTTAAATAATTTAGGAGAAATAGTGCAGGCTAAGACTGACAGGAAATAGTCTCAGCTCCTAATTCTAGGAAACAGTCTACAAATTAAATTTCAGGAAGATATAACTTCTTGATTAAAGTCAAATTGTTGTTGTCACACCCAGAAAAAAAAAAAAGTAGTACTAGGTCTTATTACTCTAACGAATTACATTTATTACTATAATTTAGGAGAGTACCGCAAAGATGATAACCAAAGAATCACAGCCCAGGACCTCACTGCACTACACTCTGCCCAACCACTGCAGAATAAACAACAATAATCTACAGTTTGAGATATCAAAGCAAAAAATGGCTCCTCTTATAAGCATGCATCAGCTTCTGATTTTTGAGAGGCAGTGAGAGCAAATGCATTTCCAACTCTTTCCATTTTCTTGCTAGATGGTTCTTAAACGTGTATCTCCCTCCTCCCTGCCCATCACTCCTGACCCTTATTTACCATACACAGTATTTCTGTCCTTCCCGTGAATCTGAGGTGCCTGATAGACCAGGCATGCAGGATGCTGATTAGCACTGTTGGCTTTAAAGTTTGCCCAACCCATTTCTCAGGTAATCCTGTACAAACGCCTATCTACAGCTGGCAACACAGAGCAGATGCAGTAGCTCATCTCTTACTCCAGAAACACCTGCAATAAATCAGAGAAAAGCTCTTAGCCCAGATGTTGAAAGGCAGGGGCATAACAGCCTGGATGAAGCTGGAACTTGAATGCAAATCCCACCGTGTGCTTGTACTCTTCTCTGCAAGCTCATCGCAGTGAAGGGTGGTAGTGGATCCACAAAGGGAAAATAAAAGGCAAAGCATAGTGCCTGAGCTTATGCCAGCAAATAGCAACGCAAATGACTAACTCTACTCACACGAGCAGTCTCCATAAATCCCGAATCATGTTTGTGTTCAAATACTTCCTCCCATGGCTGCAAAATGTGTGAGGAGGCTGAGAAAGAGTCATCCACAAGTACAAAGATTCACACCACTTAAAGTTGTCCTTATTAAAAAGAAACTGTACATATTTACTAAAGGAGTACACAAGCAACCCTGTCCACCTCCCTTCTTTCAGTCAATGCAAGGAGAGATCAAGTTGTTTCAGAGCAGACCAAGAAGGACATGGTTTTTCAGCCAAGGGGTCTGAAACAGCTTCCACTTCTACTTGGGGGATTGGCTGCAGAAAATACCTAGTTTAAATCACATTTTACAGCTTATGTCATGCCAACTAAATAATTTAATAGCCCCTTCAGGCTTTAGAATCTCTTAGTTAGGGAGACCTGCCTATTGCACCACAGGTGGTAAATCCCTCTACCAAAAGAAAGGTAAACTTGGCCTTGAAAAACAGGTTTTTCTTAAAAGCCAATCAACCAAAGCCCCACATAAAGTAGTGGGTAAGAGGTTTATGACATTATGAAAGAGATCAGCTGAGTTACGGTAAAAACCTGCAAGCCTGGAACTTTTGATCAGTTTGTACTAAGCTCTAAAAGTCTATGTAAAAGAACATCTTTTGCCATAAAACACCAGTGTATTTGAAGAGGAAATCATACATAAAGAGAAACAGATTACAGTATGAATCCAATTTAACTCTACGAAAAGCTAGAAATACCTAATCTACCACAGTGTTTCAGAAACTGAACCCTAAACATGAAAAATCCAGCCATTATGCAGTGTCCTGGGCTAGAGAGATCATAGCAGGGTCTGGGAGGTGAGGGACAGGACACACAGGACAGGGGGAGTGGGGAAAAAAGAAAGAGCATAGAAGAAAAGCTGTGGCAGCCTGTTCCTCTCTACCCAAAAGGGGACTAGGACCTTCTCCAAAGGCATAATTGCACTTAAACTCTGCTTAGGGGACTTACACAGCAACTAGATATGAATGAAGTAATGGATTTTATGTGTTCTAACTGCACAATGTACTTAAGCAGGATTACTCGTGTGCACAAAGTTAAGCATTTATCTATCTGAACTTTAGATACAAAATCAGCACCCTATATACTATTCTTCCCCAAGCTGGTATTTACACATGACACCCCTCCTGAGAAGCAGATGCCTTTGAAGGTGAGCTGCTGAGCCACAGCCTCACACTTCACAGCCAAAACAGCAGCTCTGAAGCCCTTTGGACTTTTCCCTTGAAGACAAGCAGCACAAGGTAGCATCCCGCACAGAAATTGACACACTCAGAGATACTACTGAGAAAAATGTCCCACAACCTTTAGGGATCTGTGTGACACTGGGAAGTTCAGCACTTGGTCCTGGTTAAGTCCCAAGTACCGCACTTCCAACTGTGCACCAGGTAGTTCAACTCAGGATTCCTTAGCAAGGTAACTTGATTTTCTGGAGAGTTAAATAGCACCCCTCATATTCACAATGATTCCATTGATTATTAACCTGCAAAGTCAGAGGTGGTACCATCGAGTGCCCAGGAGGATGGCATCCCAGTGCCACAGGTGAACATGCTTCTGTTTTCCTCTGCATGTGCAACACCTCTCCACTAGGTCTTGTTCTAATATTCTGAATTTCTCAGCAGTTTCAAATACAGTTAAAAAAAACCCCCAACAATCTACTTAGAAAGATGTTTCCCTCTTTTTTTACTGTCAAATCTTTCCATTTTGTTACTAGTTTCAGATGCAAAGTGTGCATCACCCAGGGAACCAGTGACAGATTTAAGGGCTAGCCCCCGATGGCCATGCAGTGTCTCAGACTAGCACTTTGGGAGCAATATAACTAACTGGGATGTTAACAGTTTTCCAAATGAACACAGAATAACAGCTTCTCTTTCTTCATCCAGATCCAGCACCAGAAGGCATCCAGTTTCTGGGGAAAGGTAATATCAGTGCTCCCAACCAGTAACAGCAGACCATTCTAAACAGTTTTTCTATAAAGCTGTATACAGCATAAAGCTAAATAAATTCTTTTTTTAGTACCTACATGAAGTGACCTGCATAACTTAAAATGCAGCTTTATTATCTAATAAAACTTCCATTGCCCTGGTGTTCATGCACACAGTGATACAATGTGTGTGTGCACACGGGCACACAACATGCAGCCCTATTGCGCATCCTTGCGTTTCACCATCTGGCATTGTTCTAGGGATTAATAAAAACAAAGTTCAGTTTAAAATACCACATACACACCCAGGGCAGGAGAATTCTTACAGGAGATTTTAAACAACCTAGGTGGAAGCACTATAAGAAATACGAAGCAAGCCAGCTAAGATGGTGAGCATGCGTTAGGAACAGAAAACACATGTTAATAAAATCAGTGGACCTAAAAAGTTACAACCATATGTGTTTTATGTAGCATAAGTAAGTTGCAAACCAGTATGATTGATTAAAGCTTCTTCGAGTCTAGAGGAATTGAAATATGACAAATGCTAATGCAACAGAGAAATGTCAAAATAGATGAGGAATTACACATGCCAGCAACTGAACAAAACGAGCTGAGATTAAGTCAGAGACAAAGATGAAATGCCAGATTGCCTAAAGCTAATTATCTGGACAATTAATGGAATGCCTGCAAGTCATTTTGATTATTAAGAGCACAGTGTATTGGAGAAAGGACAAAGCTATTTGCAGAAGTCTGCACTGATTTCCTCAGAAGAGGATGCTGGCAATGAAGTGGAAGAAATTCTTACCCTGGAGATCACTAAGCCAGCTGCTGAATTATGGTACAGCCACATCACCTGGTACCAAAACCATACCGATCCCTTCCTTGGGCTGTCACTGGCATCAAAATTCAATGCACATCTCATTTCCCAATCTGATAATTTGATGGGGATCCTAGATAAGAAAAAAATACTTGTGTGGGTCTTCAATGCTACAAAAGCAAGACACATACAAGTAAGTATTTCTATACCTTGACCTGCCAAAAATTAAATTGAACTTCCTCCAATTCTTCCTTAATTTTATTATGCACCACTTTTCAGGAAATTCCTACATTATTCTATATTTATACACTCAAGAGAAAAATGTGGTTCCCAGATAAATTATTTACGTGATGACACTTAAACTGGCCGCAGACTAGCCAAATGCAAATATGTACTCAGTTAATGTGATGAAAGATAAAGATGTTTAATAAAAATATTTAACTTACTTTCACCCTCCCCCCCCCCCAAAAAAAAAAAAAAAAAAAAACCAAACAAAAAGGCTAATCCCAAATATATAGAGGCTATCTATGGAGAGTTATCTGAGCCTTTTTCTACATTACTGGCACAGGACTACATTAGTATCTGGAATGAGAAATACCTGGCAGGTTTCCCTTCTAAGCACACACTTGTGGCAGTAAAAGGCACAAGGGCCATGTTCTTTTGAAGACACAGTACTACATTTTAGTTGGATTTTTTTTCCCCTTCTAGTGACATTTTGGGAAATATGTATGCATTCACCACTGCCATTAAGCATCACATCCATCAGCAGCAAGCCACTTTACCCGAGACAGAGTGGAAATAAATGTGACCCAATCCTAATGTTTCTCCGAAGGGTTTCCCCACAGACAGTCCCTTCAAATATCAGATGTAAATTAGAGCACCTATCTCAACCAAGCAAAAGCCCATCATGCAAACGCCCAAGCCCAAGCTCTGCTAGACCTGGGAGGGTGAGCGGCATGGTCACAGAGAGCTCTGCTTGTCAGCCAGCCCAGACCCACCAGGAAAACACCTGAGGCTGGCTTTATTCATTTGGGCTGTGGCTTCGACTGACGTAGTTATGCCGCTTTCAGCACTTAGCTAACACCTTTGCACTGCACATATATTAATTTTGGAGGTTTTTACACCATTTAACGGCTCAAGATGTAGGAATTTAAAGAGTTGCCTTGATCCTCAAGTGAGGATGTGTTTTAGCACAGGGATCAAAAAGCCAAGCTGTTCCTGCTTCCTGTTTAAATTCAGCATTGTTCCCTTAAAAAGTGAGAGCCAACAAGACAGCACTCGCTATGGAACGGATTGCAACCCACTGCACTCCTTGGGACAGACCCTTTGCCAGGCTGACATCAGTTTAACGCACCACACAGATTGAAACTGGTTTTATAAACACAATTCCCGAACAGAACTGGATTTTAGCTGAGGGGAAGGCAGCCAGCTTTGCAACAGGGAAACCAACTTCAAACAGGCTTATTAGGAGGTAGCCCCTGCCTTCAAAAGATTTTATCCATCCTTGGATGACAGAGATAAGACGACGCATCAAGGAAGCTGCACCTCCCATATTACTCTCTGCACAAGAAGGGCTGGCAAACCCTGGCTCTAGGGTTTTAGAGCTGACGTACCACCTCAGTAAAAAACTGCTTGGGGAGCAAACACAGCTTTGCTGATGTGGCATCAGGCACCAGTCTCAATCCCAGAGTAAAGCAATTTTAATAAAACCCCAATGAGTTTTACAAATACAAAGAATATGTTGCACATAATCCAAGAGCAAGAGCCTCTGCCCCCACTCCCTGTGGGACCCCGACTCCCAAATGCAGCCATCACGGCAGTTTGGAGACAGACTGCAAGTAGAATGGATGTTCACCTTGTTTCATCGCATCCTGTTGTTAGAACTCAGGCCACACTCGATTACCACCTCCAGCTAAGGTTACAAGCAGAAAGTATTTTGGATCCATGGTCTTAAAAGGTATTTTTTTCACCAACAGGAAAAGTACCCTAAATGCTTTTGGTGATTTGTTAAATATTAGGACACTTTTAAAAAAAAATTTATCTTGCTAACACAGTTAATGGTTTTCCAGGCCCTTAGGGAAAAAAAAAAAAGTTTTTTTCTTTCATATGGGCCAAAGCTCTCTTTTTTGCCTTTTTACCTGATTTTTCAGCTTCTGAGATGGCAGTTAACATCTTGGTCAGAGACATAACCATAAACAAAAACTCTTAGCATATCAGGTCATTCTGGTATTCGAAGAATGTGCTTATTCTGTTTTCAGCTTTTATTTTGGTTTGCCAAAACAAAGAAATCAGCTGTTTCCCAGGGGAGAGCTGACAGACACACTGTGATTTTCAGAACACAGATATGATGGAGGCTGGTGCAAAACGAAGCCACAGCACTCTGTCCTGCACGTGGGAGTCAAGGCACGGAAGCAGAGAACAAAGTGCACTGCAGTGTTTCAAGGAGGAAAAAAAAGCTGATAGGTCTAGCTCAGCTGCTGGGGTAACGTTTTCTCATCTTTGCTGGCAAAAGATTGAAGGGTCTGAAAGATTTTTTTTCTCCCCAGAACACCGTGTCAGAATAACGCACACTTCTGCTGACCCCATGGGAGGCATGGGAATTGTGCCAATCCATCATATTGATGCCACTGTCCACCCAGCATCTACCATGTCTGTGCTTTTAAAAGGTTAAAAAAACCCCTTTGGTTTCGTGAAAGGATATTTTTCCTTTATCTCAGTCTTAAAGATAGTGGGAAATTTATACAATCTGTATCTATACTTGGAGAGGAAATGCAGGGGGAAGCATCATTGCTGGACTCTAGATTTCTTCACAGGCTTGACAAAATTCAAGACACGGCAAAACATGAACAGTGTTGCCCTGTGCTTTGATTCCCCTTGTACCAAACAGAGGTTAAAAGGCTACTAAAAGATGCACTGTGAGCTTCCACACTACAATACATCCATCTCAAGCACAGACTTGAAAGATCTTGTAAGACTGAGAGGCTTTGGTAATGCAACAATTCTGTATTTAAATGATGATTTGTTTGGACAAGGCTTTCAGGAGGAATCCTGCCTGGCAGCTGTTCCCAGCGAGTTTTTTACCTCCCAGAGTGTTTATTTGATCCTACCTTTTCATAGCCTTAAAAAAAATTGTCAGCTCTCTAATCGACTACTTTTTTCACATCTCAGGTGAGTTTTTTCCATTATGAAGAATAAGCCTCATAGATCTTAACCAGAGGAAGAGATGATACATGATGGCAGGTTCCCCTTTTTCTCAAAATGCTGCCAGGGTGGACTTTTTAGACAGGGAATATTTTAAACCTCCAAATAACAGGTGAAAGAGGGATTAAAAAAAAAACCACATGCATGCACATATTTGATTTAAATTATTAAATCCTCCTCATGAAAATAAATAAGGTATATACACAAGAGGTGGCCCAAATGATAGCCCTGTTGTCCCATTAATCATATTTATTGCAAAAGCCTAATAATGTTATCTTTGGTCCCAGCTTCAGCAGCCCATAATTCAACACAAACACCTTTTTTAGGCATGCGAATCAGGTACTAACACTATCTCTTTCAAGCTCTTTTGTGCTTCTAAATTAGAAAACCTAAACATCATTTTTCTTCAGATATGAAACACAGTCAAGGTCACTATAAAATAAAAGAACAATTAACTTCACAAGCCAACTGTTGTACAGGAGTGAAATACAGGACTTAAAGTGGCTAAAAACTTAAACTATTCCTACAAGTCACACCCCTTGTTCAGCTAAAAATGACAGAACACAGCTCCAGAGATTTCTATTAAATTAAAAATATCATGAGATATTCCTCCTCACCCACTAATTTGTTCACTGTGCTTTCATTGCTGCAAGGCAGGAAGGCTTGCTGTTTTGATAGCTCAGATACTGGAAAGCTGGCTCTATCTCCCCCCATCTACCCTCCCCTAAACAAGCCCTAAACAGCTAATAAACATCAGCATAGATTTTCTCTTTGTGTTTCCTCTATCAGTTAAATGACAAAAGTTTTATGAATTCTCTGACTAAAATTCAGGATGGAATTGCCCTGTCTGAAAAGGGAAAGCTAACACTAAGGGTTTGGAGTTGGTAAGTATTTTAAAATACAAAATTATCTCAGCACTGACCCTTACTAAAATCAGCCAAGATTTTGTAACTCAGTAAAATTAAATGCATTATCAACACACAACTGACTGTGCAACCCGGCAAAGATAAATTATCTCATTATTACCACAGAAATCAGATGAGGCATGCATAGTAAGTGACATATTAAATGCAATTATAAAACCCTACTGAAGTGATGTTAGTGACCTGACACATGACAAAAAACCCAACGAGGCAAAGCAGAATCCAGGCTGGACAATGTGCTGATATCATTTCTACACAGCATACATCAGATACACAAATACTACTTAGTAGTATTTAGTCCCATAATTGAAATCATTGGAAAAAATATAAGAAATTATTAACATGCAAAGAAGGGGATACCTTAAAGAGAAGCAGGGCTACCCCCAACACAGCACCTGCAGTCGCCAGGATGGGCGAGCAGGTCAGAGTTGCCCTCACGCATCACCCACCTGTGTCCCTGTGCGCACACAACACCCATCGGTTGACACGGACGTGTTCCTACTTTTCACACCTGCAGTGACAATTTTCCCCTATTAACCAGCATAAAAATACAGGAGAAGGGAACCACAAGGCTCAAAGAGGCTGTGGGGAGCCCCCCACCAACTCCCTCACCCTGTTGGCAGTACCAGTGACCCAGACCCCTCCTGATCAGCATTTATCCAGCTCTCTTCAAACCCCCTGGTGCTTGGAGACCCCAGGACTGCCACAAGCAGACTCATTTGCTTCTCTCTCTTATCTGTTTTGTTTGGGTTTTTTTGTTTTGTTTTTTTTTTTTTAGATCTAACTCACATTTTCCTCACTGGAACTTACTGCTCTTCATGCAGCTCACAGCAGACGGATTACAGGCTACTCTGCTGTCCTCAGCGGGCTTTAACACCTTCCAGGGTCATGCAGCCCAGCCAAGAGACTCAACGACAGCTTGCATTATTTCAACATGCTGTCCTGTATCCTATTTTCTAAATTCCTCATCATTCTTGTTAACTTTTGCCTTCCTGTAATTTTTTCTTGAAGTGCTGTGCTCCAAACCAAAGTGGACGCACAAATTCTCCAGCTGAGTCCTTATTGGTACCAGCTACCTCAAAAGGATTAATTCACGTGTCCTACGTGCAACACTGCTCAGATCCAGCAAGTCATCATCTTAGAACAGTACATCACTGTCGACTTGTGTCTGGTTTGACATTTTCTAACTTTCAGACTACAGAAGAGACACCCCTTAGGAGCTGTCCCCTGCTCAGGCATTGAATTGTCCCCATTTAAATGCCACCCATCTCACTTGTCCCGTGGAACTGCACCCTGCACCGGAGCATGGTTCCAGAAAATGAGAGACCTATGCAATCTGGTGTCTACCTCATTGTTAAAGGGATGAAGAGAAGAGGCCCCCATGACTGCAGCAGGCAGTGTCCAAATGGGACTGGGAACTGCTACAGGGCTCCCTGCCATCCCTCCTCCACTTGCCAGCCCCATTGTGTAAAAGGGTAGGGGGAAGGTGTGAAAACCCCCTGTACTCCTACTTCACATTGCTAGCAAAGGAGAAACACAAATACATACTTTTTACATGCTTTTGTCAGAGGATCTAGGGATTTTGTTTGCTTATTGAAATGAGTCAGATTGAAATGCTTTCTTTCCTCTTAATGAAACTTCCAGCTGCCATCAGTGCCCTTGTGAGTGGCACTGGTAGATGTCAGATGTGGAAACAACCACGCTAGAGAGAAAGAGAGCACGCAACCATTTTCTGAGCACATTGTTTCATTCTGCAATAAAATAAGTTGTGCTGTTCAGAGAATTACTCTTTACCCATCACTTTACTCAGCAAGACAGGCCAATGCAGTTCCAGCAATTTTTCTTTCCCTGTACAGTTCATTTTTGTTCCTGCTGGAGGTTAGGAAACAAATTACAAATTGACTGGTTTGAATTCTCAACACACAGAGGGGTAATACTGTTTAACTGCAGGTACATCACTGGGATGAGGTTCTCCATTTTAATACATTCGCTTTAACTGTAAAATTAATTACTTGGTGACACCATTAAACAGCAATAACCAACAGAGACAACTACATTTTCATTTACCTGTATGTTAACGTGCAAAAAATTACATACAGTAAAAACATCTGAGCGTGTTCAGTTCTGTTTGTGGGCAGTGCCCAAATCCTTGGTTTTTAACTCTGAAAGGATAAAAAGTTTAATTGGATTAACTTGGTGGTCTACTTACATTATCCAGTAGGGATATTTTGAGCCATTACAGAATGTCTCTTGTGTTGCCCAAGATACAAGCCAATGAAATAGAGATGAAGATTTGTTATTGTCCAGAACCAATTATTTCTGCTGGGAGAAAAAAAATCAATTTGTGGTAAGAATTAGAAAGACAAAACAGGGTAAGAATTTGAAAAGTTCTGACATTAAAATAAGTTAAAGTTTTTCTTGGAAAAAAATAGATACAACCTTTATCTTATACTCTTTTATATGGGAAACAAGGGGAAGAACAAGAAACCCATTTTCAATGTCCAGGTTGTTTGTCCTTTCTTGCTGAACAGAAAGCACCAACAAATTAATTCTCCCTATTCTGCACACCACACATGTCATCTGTCTGAATGCCAGCTACCAGAACTACTCTATGCTGACAAGAACTACTCACAGCCTATTCATTGATGGAAAGGGAAAACAGCCAAAAATGTTAGTAAAGAAGTCTTGGAACAGCAGGGGTTGAACTCATCTGCCTGCTTGTTCATAGGAATGCCAAATACCCTTTCCTCAGAGTTTACGTGGGGTCTCACATCTCAGGGACCCCGCTGGCC
>NW_010320132.1:18193-26957 GCF_000700745.2 Antrostomus carolinensis
GCCCATCTACTCCCAGACTCTCCCGTAACCTCACGGCTGTCACCTTCAATTACCCTCAGCCAGATGCTGACACTGAAACTGCATCAAATCTTCTTCTCCAAGGGACATCCCTTACTGGCTTCTACTTTTTCCCTGCTTTTGTTCCACACAGATAACATCATCTCTTCTTAAAAAATAAAGCCTAGGCGCTTGTTAAATGACACTTGGAGCTGTTTTTAGCAAAGACTGCTAACTTCTCAGGTTCACAACCCTCCTGCACTGTGTAATTACCGCATGCAAAGGTGGCAAATGATGTTTGGTTTCACACATAGCACAGATCCTCAAACACAAAGACAATGTCTGTTATTTCCCGCAAGACCTTCCCAATAGCACTTCCTCAGCATCATCACCCACAAGTTTCTAATGGCATTTTAGCTTTTCATTTCCCTTCAGTCTGCAAGAAGTTAGTCTGATCTTCGCTCTCAAGCTCATTTTGTAGCAATTCTGCTGTTTTACAGGCTATTGAGTTTAGTTCCCTTCTCGCTTGCCCCCTTTTATCTTCTCTGTGCTCTTGGGAATGGCTCCACTGCAGAGGCACCTCCACCAAGGACTGAGACAAACCCCACATTGCCTTGCCCCGTGCTAAATTGGGGGAGAGATAACAGTTTATGGGCAGTCACAGGGTTGGGTCAAGCCCTCACCTCTGCAGCTATAGAAATTTTAATACTAACACATCCCTTCTGACTGTGTGCTAAGATAACAGAAGACAAGAACTGGGTGTGAAGGGGCACTTCATCTCCAGCTGCATTTCAGCTTTGGAGAGGGATGGCAGAGTGGGATACCGTTTGCAACATCCCTTTTGGATTTAAGATAGTAACTTTATTATAATTTTCAACATCTGATAATAAACAAATTCTTTTGCAAGCCACTGTCAGCAGCAGTTTCCATAGATGCTGCCCTCGGATATTGCAGAGCACAAAGTGGGGCTGCAGCAGCACAGCGAGGGGGAGGCCACGCGCCATGGCAATGGGGAGAGAGATCCCTGGGTGAAGGGGCAGCGTGAAGGCTGGTTTCACAGCCCTCTCCCCTCGGCAGGGATCACCTCCCAGGAAGGCACCAGGAGAGCAGCGCTGGATGGAAACATGCCTCCTCCATCCACCCACTGCCAGTCCCACCAGGTCCTCCCGAAGCCTTGCTGGCACAAGATCAGGTATGCACTTCCCATGGGGAGGACAGCTGCCTTCAGCCCTGCTCTACACCTGAGGAATGTCCCCCATAGCTCTTTCAAACCAGAATGAGTGTGCGTTTTAATTTGTTAATCCCCAGTGTTCAATCAAACAATCTACAGTAGGTCGACTTTCTGGTGGGAACTAAAGACGATTCTTTAATTAGATTTAAGAACTGCAACACTTGAAGTTAAATCATGCTTAGAAAGTTGAAAATTGAAAAATGATAACTAATGGGATTTACAGATGATTTCCTTTAAAAGTCAGAAATTATTATTACACACATGTACCCCAAGGACCTTTCCATAGCTGTTAAAAAGTATTCCTCTTAACAGCAGACAATGAGAATATATCCACTTATATGGAAAGATGAACAACAAAGCTTCTGCTAAGACATTTTTTAATAAAAGTAAAGATTCCCAATTATAGACTAGAGCCTGCAGTCCCTTCCACCTTCTCCTTCATTTCAGATTCTGCTTTTCTTTTGCAACTGAAAATGATGTCATGACTAGGCAACATGGGAGCCACATGCCTGGGTTTTGACCTAAGTGACATTGATGAAGCCAGCTGTAAAAGGGGACATTGTAGTGAAACACATTTTCAAATATCTGCCCTATTGGAAAGTAGTATTTAAACTCAAATTTAATAACATTAAAAAAACCAAAACAAAACAACAAAAACTTAGGGCCTTAACACCTATTACGAAAAAAGCCAGATAGCTTTTTAGCTAACCTTTATATTGCTGTTGATTTCTTCAGCCATGCTAACAATTCACAGAAACTACTGCTTCTGGTTTAACATCACACCAAAAAGGGTAATGATAATTTCAGGCTTTTTCCCCTGTATACCCAAGTACTCTCTTTTGCATCACATTCACCTCTTCTGACACAGCCCCAATGCCAACTGAGAAATCCCTACCTACTTCAGAAGGAGCAAATTCCAAATCTCCTTCATGAAAGATCTGTTTCCTTAAATAGTGTATAAAAATCGAACCTGCGAAGATATTCTGGCTGTAACATGAACACTGCCCAATGCACAAGGCTTTTTGTGCTTGGGTGCTTTTACTTGCTCAGGTAAGCTAACAACTGTAAGATCCTATTCGTTTCCCTCCTCTGGTTTGCAGAAGTCCGCTGCAAGAGCTAAACTACACAGTCAAACAAAGGCATCACGTGCCAGCATCTGTACTGGTGCCAGAACCCGCAAACACATCTCTCTGTACACTTTGCTTAACTTCAGGGCCTGTTGTTTTGCAGGTGTCACATGGAAACTGCTGTGGATGTGATTAAATCGGGTAGCAATCCTTCAGTAAAGTACTTCATCACATGTCAATAATCTGAGTAACATTTTGTACATCTGAACAAATTACCATGTCTCTTACAGGGGTCCCTAAAGCATTCTGAAGGCAAGTATTTTAAGTTTTCCTTCAAATGTTCATTGATAACAACGTTGACCATGAATTCTGTAGTCTTGCTTACTAAAGGAATTAGCAACAAACTTAAAAGGAGACAGAATTCTGTTCTGAATCTACAGACCAAAATGAAGACGAGAAGCCTGTCTGATGACATAAACATAGCACAGTATAACATAATAAGTATACTGGGACAAGACAGAAAGAAGACAAATAGCTATCACTTTTCACACAGATTGCATTAAGAAATGTCATACAGAACTGGTAAAGATAAGAAAAAAAGTGTGATGACAACTTAGCATCCTTTACCTAGCAAAATACAGTTCTTGCACTTTGCTAGAAACCAAGAGTCCCTGGTGCATGGCAGCTGCTTGGTGGCTGTCTGCTGTGCAGGAGGATGATTATTGCTCTTGCAGGGATGGGTGCTGGTGCCCCTGCCTCTAACACTGCTGGCAACCTTGGCAAACAAGCCAAAAACTGCTTGTTTTGAGATAAAATCCTTGTCCCTTCAGTCTCTTAAGAGCACGACAGACTAGAAGCAGCCAGCATGGCTTCCCTGTCCCTCTGGCAGAAGGAGATACCAAAATCCTGCCCTTGTTCTCTATCAGGCACCTTTTTCCAGTGCTACATTTATTTCCAAGAAGCTAAAAGTTTGATGTTGCAGCACCAGAATAAATGGAGCTGGGGTTTGCCAGGGAGGAAAGGTCAGGTATTTCACCAGCTTGATGTTCCCAGGTCAACTAGTAGAGGGAAAGCCACCTGCTCAGGAGCTGCACAAGCCTGTCACACCTTTCTTTTTACACACATGAATGTGCTTAATCATTAAACAATGGTATTACTTGACTAAGTAAGGCAGTATTTGAAGGCTCTGAAGAAGAGGCTATTTGAAGTTAAAATACTTACAATAATCAGAGGTAATGTTGTGATGCACAACGTGATTTACAAACTGATTTAATGCCAATGCCACTTCAGTCCCAGGAAGAAGGCTTTTGTGGCGATCTGGCTATGAGAAAAGCCTATCCATTTACTCTTCGGAAAACCACATAATCTGTGTAGCAGGGACTCTCTTGGAGTGCATTCTCTTCATTCATATACTCTGATAGGGATGCTCTATCAGTATTTTTATGTTTATCCCAAATTATGAATGTTTTAAAATAATGACAGCATTAAAAAGCTTTCTTGCTTTTTCTGCAGTGAAAAAATGTTAACTCAGGAGTTTATTCTACAATGGATTATAAATGACATTTAGTGACATGATAGATATGCCCTGGCTTTGCAGTATGAAGATGATCTCAGAGTACAAGCCTTATTCCTTGCTTCACTAATATGCTTCACACAGATCAGTGTTGTCAGCAGTCTGTCTTTAGTATTTTGATTAATAATGTTAACATGGTTTTCTAAATTGAGCTATTTTCATATTTCTGAGCGTATTTATACTAATAGTGGTTTTTTAAATTTAAACGTTTATGAAAGCATTAGTTTGTGACCAACAGGCTTAGTTTCAAAATGAAGACAAGATTATGTGGATCAAAAATTACAACTTGCTTTCTTTTGTTTTTAACTGAGAAAATACCTTCAGAAATTATTTTAAATCTTATCCTATTCTCCAGTTTGCATGTCTGTATTGAGATTTTTCTAGAACATAAATAATAATTCATTGAACTCTGCTGCTGACATGAGGTCAGAGAAGGTATAGATTTCCCAACAAAGACCTGGTCTCGTTTTGGGGATTTTTTTTGCAATATGCTTCAAATGAAGCACTTTCAGACTAATGACACCTAATGAATAAGGAGCATGCCTTTTGGCTAACATGTTTTCATTCAATACCCAAAATGCGGGATATGCAGACAGATGCAGCAGTAACTTTCAGCCCTTGTGAATAAACAAGGTTAAAGGCACAAGTCAAGACATGCTTCCCAGAGGTTCAACACGGAGACAAACATAAGAAAGCACTGTGAATGTGTTTGAGATTGACAGTTAATGTGAGATCAGTCTAAGAAGCCCTAAAAAGACCATGCTAGTTTATCTACACTCCCCATTAAGCAAAGATCTGATTCCTTTCCAATCTAAGACCTGACTGCAGTCTTCACACTGCCATGGTGAGGGCAATATTACTTTTTATGCTTACTAATTGCAGAAATTGCTCTCCAGCTTCAGGCACCCAAAGTGTGCGATTCACAGCATCGGCAGGAAATGATGGGGCTCTGCTGCAGGAGGAAGGGTGATGCGCAGCCTTGGAGTAAGAGGACCGAGAGCCACAGGGATGACTCAACCATGAGGTTCTGGCACATCAAAGACAAGACATGCTTTTATACATACGGACAGGAAAAGGAAGTTCCATCCCTCACCAACTGACACCTAAAATTGTCAGTTATCTCAGTTGTCTCACTGAGAAAGAAAGAAAAATTTATTTTGGAGTTGATTTTAATTAATAGCCTTCCAAATCTATACTTTTTTTTTCCTATAGTCCTTAAGAACAGAACAACTTTTTCTGGAAAGCTGCAGGATGTAAAGTTCACAGGATGAACCATGTGTGGAAAATCTGACACTTTTACTCAAAAAAACCCAGGAATGTAGAAATTGCATGAAACAGTCCTACTTTCTTCTCCCACTGAGCAGCAACCAACGACTCAAGTCACTAAAGAAAACAATGTGCAATTTTCCTCTAGATAAAGAGCATAGTGTTTTTTGATACATATGCACCTAACTGCAGCTTTCCGTGAGTACAATTAATATCTCTAATACAGCTAACAAAAGAAAACCTTTTAAAAAACATAAAGCTCAAAAAAAGGATCTAAAGCTGAGCAAGCAGAGAGAGGAACAATACGCAAAAGCAGCTCCAACACTTAAGGCAACCTACACACACAGCATCTATAGATGAGTCTCTCACTAGGAAATGCATTTATATGGATTATTACCTTCACATGACACCTATGCATTCCAAAAGCATTCAAGTGACCACATTACACACGGCTCAGCAAACCACTTACATACGCATGTAGGTGGCTTTAAAGAGTCCCAAAATTATGTCAGCAAGATGGAGAAATGAGGGTTTCCTGTCTAGGCAGAGAAAGAATAATAGAGAGCGCATACAAAGGGCTGGGCTCGTCCCATCCATTGTGTTGGACATAAAAAGCAAGACTTGCAGATGAAGTTAAAAATATAATTTTGACTCAATAGAGGGACAGATGTAGAAAACATCAGCCCTGTCCGTATGCAAAAGATTTCATAACCACCTTCACTGTGCTCAGTTTGTATAGAGAGAAGCTGGGAGGAGGCAGCAAGAACAAAAGACTTCTGTGTAGGTGTAGGAAGGGGGAGACAGATTAGCTGGTGATGGGTTGAGATTGAAACAGGAATTTCTGTGAGAGCTTTGCAGGGCTGCAAAGCTTGGGAACCACAGCAGATCCCTGAAGAGACAGATAGACTTTACTAGAAGTCACCTGGTCATGCCCCTGTGCAGCTCCCCAGCCTTTAACACAAGCCACACAGCATGCCCCTGCTCACCACGCCACTGGCCCAGAGAGCAACAGGGACACCTCACTGCTGCTGTCAACGGGGCCACCCCTCATCACTGAGTCCCAGTCTAGGAGAAAGCTACCAAGAGCAGCCCTGGACTTCCCTCTGAAGGGGGACCAGGTACCCCCAGACAGCCCCACTGAAGCACCCAGGCACTGCATCATGGTCACACAAAGGGCATTTTGCCACCTTAGCAAGTTAGGAAACCATGGAAAAAAGCCCCCAAAGCACCTCCAGCTCCTGTGCTACCACCCTCTGCCACTCCACAGTATTTTTAAACTCTGTTTAATGGCACCCCTATTGATGGGCTCCCCAAGCCCAGGCAAGCGCCTGCACAGCACACATTCAGGGACAGGGACCAGCTCTGCGCTGACACAGGGAACTGGTTCCTGCTTCCCGCTGATAAGGAAACACACTGTACATTAATCTCCTTTTACAGTATCATATAAAACCCTAATTACAACCTCATACCTCCACAACAAATGCACTGCACATTTAATTCATGCACAAATGTCAGCCCTTAACAATTTTTTAAATGTGGCTAAGTTTGCAACTAAGGGTTTGCATTATTTGGTAAGTGAAGCCCAACTCAAAAGCTATTTCCTTCAGGATTTTCTCAAATACAAGCAAAATCCAGAGAAGTGACTAGATACATTAAGGAGATCATCTGCATGGTCAGGGGTTTTACAGAGCTACAGCTGGAATAGAAAATCTTTTGTGAGCCCTGATCAATGGGAATAACCAGAAAAGCACTTCATCTGAACAACTAGCAGGTGTTCCAGTCCAGGTGACCATTAATCCACATGCTTCTCCTTTTCTTTCTTCTTGTAATTTTAAAGACAGATAGACCTATCTTTCTTCTTCTTATAGATATTTTTAAAACTTAAACAATTAGGCAGAATCCTTGGTAGTCATGCTTAAAACAGCTTTGGTTTTTGTAGGGTTTTTTTTTTTAATAAATTGGGTAACAGACAGAGTACAGTTTACACCTGTCAGTCATTCATCCGACAGCAGCCTTTCATTATCCAAATGCAGGTCAGTGCTGAAAATAGGAACTCAACTTCAAAATTCACAAGAGCTTTTTGCTGGGTTGGTGGTCACTTCTAGGTGCTCTTATCTCTCAGCCAATCCCACACATTAACTTTGCTGTTATCTAATGATCTTTGCTAGGAACACACAGAAACAGAGCTGCATGCAAAATCCTTTTTAGATTTAAGCTCAAGTGATGAATATATCATGTCTACCTAAAAGCACTCAACTCAAGGCTGCCAATCCTGTACCGTGTTAAACCACGCTAAACTTCCTATTTTTGGTCCTTCTTGCATTGAACTACATTTCCTGGATTTCAGGATGGCAAACAAATTTTCTGGCATTAGTAAATAATAACAATTGTTCCAGCTGTTCCAAGCTTTACAGCAATCAACCTTTATCAAGCTGAAAGGAAAGCTGGATTCACCAAAACACAGGTAATCCAGACCACTATAAACATATATGACATAACCTCACAATTTTGTGGTAGAAATTGGAGAGAAGAGTCTTACACTAGAAAATAAAATAAATTCACTGATTAGGTGAGAAAAACCTTTCAAATAAACTATGATGCACAGAATAGGTTATTTGGTCCTTTTCACCTGAACACAGCCATTAAACAATATTTAAACTACAAAGTTATCATAGTAAATGGTCTTCCAGAAGATCACACAACAACAACAACAACAACGAACAGATTCCGCAGGGCATGTGATTAGACTAAATGTGACTATTACTCTTGCATAATTAGCCTCAGAGCTGCAGCATATTAGATGAACGCAGGTAGATCACTTGATAGGCGTGCAGCAAGACATACTGCTCTGGTTAATCCCATGCAACTTCATCCTATCATATCCAAGGCATTAAGGATAAGGAGGCCTTGGAATGTTTATATAGAAAATATTAAATTAGGAATAAATCATTTTTCCTCTATCATCAGCAAGGATGATGAGGCAAGCAATGTTCAACGTCAGAATTTAAGATCACAAAAGCCATAAAGAGCAACAAAAGACCTATTTTCAAAATCAAGTAATTGTATTAGACCAAATCTGTAGTAAATATATCTATTATAGATTTTAATCCCATGTAATTATAATGACAGACAATCTGATTTTCAGGAGTGACAGACTTACCATGGGCTTAATTTCAGCAAGCCTATTGGAAAGAATCATAGAATGTTGTGAGTTGGAAGGGACCCACAAGGATCATGGAGTCCAACTCCTGTCCCTGCACAGGACAATCCCCAGATTCAGACCATGTGTCTGAGGGCCTTGGCCAAATGGTTCCCGAATATTATCAGGCTTGGTGCCATGACCACCTCCCTGGGGAGCCTGTTCCAGTGCTCCACCACCCTCTGGGTGACGAGCCTTTCCCTCATGTCCAACCTAAATCTCCCCTGGCACATCTTCCTGCCATTTCCCCTGGTCCTATCGCTGGTTGCCAGGGAGAAGAGATCAGCACCTGTCCCTCCTCTTCCCCTTGTGAGGAAGTTACAGACCACAATGAGATCTCCTCTCAGTCTCCTCCAGGCTGAACAAATCAATCAATCAATCAATCAATCAACCAACCTTCAAGAGAAGGCTTAGAGGTGACCTCATCACTC
>NW_010320133.1:0-6939 GCF_000700745.2 Antrostomus carolinensis
CCCAAACCATTCTATGATTCTATGATATTTCCTTTGGGAAAGTGTCTTTTATTTTTAGCGTAGTTTGATTTTGAAAAAAAGAAAGAAAAGCCTTACAACGCTAACGTCACAGCTGATTGCAGTGGTGTGCCTGTAATGCAAGACAGCCACATTTGTCCATAGCTGTGTTTGTTTCATCAGCAGTGGTACTTTGTCTGTGACGGGTCCTACTCCGTGGTTCTTACTGCTACAGCTACTCTGAATTTTTCCCTGAGAGTCAGTTGTTGGGTGAACTTGTCATGGCACATGGGATGGGAATAAGGAAATTCATGGGAAAACAGCAGAACATAATGAGGTTAAAGATGTTCTTTTGTTAGGATAGGTTGGATTTGAAGAGTGAAAGCAAGCTTTGTTTGTAGATTTTGAGGCAACATCTCTTGAGTTTTATAGCTGTTGCTGTGCTGACAATAGTTACTTATGTAGTTATGTCATGAACCACACACCAATTTCTTTCTACAATGATATGTTTGTCAACTGGATCCATTCTCTGATCCAGTTCATGGTGTGACTGATTAGAGGAGGAAGTAAAGATAGATACTGCGTGAGAGTAAATTAAACCTTAAATTGTTGATGTGACTAAAGAGAGAACGATGTGTAGTCATTCCGTCTGACGTAGGAATCCAGTTTTAGCCAAAACAAGCCACTACTCTGTAAAGTATTGCTGATGGATTTTAGTACTGTTAATCTAAAATTCAATAAAATTATAATCCAAATATTTTATGTTCTTAGAACTTTTAAACTAATTTTTATAATGTTAGTGACTTTTATCAGAACTGTAGTAAATGATGCAATCAATTTAAAAAAATATTTATTTATTCCTCCACACTTGTAATGTTATTTTCCTAGAAGACCAAATTTAATCTTGGGAGCCAGTAAAACAGTTTTGATTTACTCTTTGGGATGTACTGGATGGGTTTGGGGTTTTAGAGGAGGGGCTTGTTGCTTGTGGTGGTTTGTTTTTGTTTTATTTTTTACTTTGCTTATTTTTTAGAATTACTGTCAGTACTGTTCCCTGCAATGCAAAAATCATTCTTACAATTTCCTGTGGACAAATAGGTGGATTCTACATTGCTCTATCATAGGCAGCTTAATACAGGATTTGATCCATTTGTGTAGTCTGCAGTAAATATATTTTAGATTTAACTGAAGCCTGTTTTTATTCTTTTACCTTGTGACTTAAATAATATTTTGATCAACCTTATGATGGCTGAGTTGAATGATAAAACTACATTTACAGGGGAGACGATGTAAAGATTTTTAAAAGCTTTTTTTTTAAAAAAAAAAAAATGTTACTTTTTAATTCTTAACCCAAGTTTCCAAGTAGTATTCTTCTCCTGCTAGCTGCAAACACATTCATTGTGAACATTAAATGCAATCATTCCAAGAGTAAGCCAGTAATAAGGCATAACATTTACTATTTTCTTCCTGGAATCCAGATTCTATTATGAACTTCCAGAAAAGAGTCCTTTTGTTTTTTTCAGTTAATCTCTACCCATATCCTAGCAGCTGTGGTGATACTCGATAAAGCTAGCTATTCTTAAATTAAAAATTTAGAGAGCTGATTGACTGCAATCCTCAAGAAATCTAGCTTAAAAGTCTATAAAATTTAACTCTTAAAATTGTATTTTGAGATTTGGTTAAAAAAACCCCCAAACAAGAGACCAAACCAAAAAACTTGTGTTTGAGCTCCTGTAGATGAGCCATCAGCATCTTCTTCTGTTGTGAAATTTCCATTCCCGGCTGTTTATTGAAGCACAGATTTCATTGAATAGAGTATCTGAAACGTGGTGTGAGATGGTCTATTTCAGTGTCTTCAACAGAAAATGTCAAGTCTTTTGCTAGGAATATGAGGTACCTCGGTGGGAAACAGTGGAAATAGCACAGATAAGTTAGTGTAACAAGTAAGTCCTTTGGATGGCAGATTTTTTGGGGGGGGTGGTGGCTGGAGGTTTGGTTTGTTGTTTTTTTTTTTTTTTAGTAAATAAAACCATGCATTAATATGTAGCTTAATAAGAACTTCAAAAACAGCAAATAAAGTAATGGGGAAAAGCAGTTCTTAATAAGCCATATGGAGGAAAAAAAAATTAAAAAACATTGATGTGTGTCTGGCTTGTAAACTGAAATTGAAGTTTTATTGCAGACATCTGTGTAGAGTTACCACCTTCCTGTTACACAGAAACTGAACTGGGGTGACACAATACATGACACAATACCATCAGTACATGTCTTAGTTACTTAGACCTGACAATCAAAAAAACCCCCAAAACAAATAATCAAACAAAAAACTCCCCCAAAAATACATTGATGATGGATAAGTATATGTGTAAAATTGGCTTAGCTGCACTTCCAGATTCGATTTGTGAACTAAATTCAGGTGAAGTCAGCAAGGTGTGTGTGTGTGTGTGGTGGTTTTGTGGTTGGATTTTTTGTTTGTTTTGGGGTTTTTGTTTTGGTTTTTTAATTAAAAAAATACCCTGTGCATTGCATTGAGCTGGTAGCCAGTATGATGTGTTATGCTATCATGGATAATAAACTAATAAAGCTGTTCTGAAACCAAATTTTGTTGCCTTTTTATGTAATCTTTTTTTTCCTTGTAATTTATTGGAGTGAAAACCCTCTAGCTAAATTGGAAGGCCTGTGTATTTTGGGAAGAGTGCTGGGACAAAGACAGCTTGGATTTTTGTCACTACATAGAAGTGTTTAATTCTTAAGCCTATGAGCACTCAACAGAGTTTCAGCCTGTTCAGACCTTTGAGAGGTTTTAAACTCTACACAAAATCAATATCTTAGTGTAGATAACTTTTAATGAGGGCTCAGAATATAATTTTCAGTTTATTAATAGTGTAAATTTTGTACAACTGGTGTTCAAAAGTTACTACAGGAAAAACATACTGAGCTCAGCTAATGACTGACCTACAAGTGACTTTTAATATTACCACGTAACCATTCTCAGTAATAATTTGATCAATGCATGCTAAAAATAAAATGGAGGAAAAAAAACCCCCCTGCTTTTACAAAAGCAGAGTGGTTTAGTTCTAAAATGGGGTATTGATAAATATTCTGAGTTGTTCTATTTTTGAGTGGGATATTTAGTACTGAAACTAGTGTATTTATGCAGCACAACTCTTTAAGTAGTAGGTCTGTTGCTACTCTGATGGTTACTGGTCCAGGCAGAATCAGACTAAGTACTTGTCTGTCCTCAAAAGTTTTGTAAGCACACCTGTGCAAGGAAAAATCTCAGATGTTCCGATGATCTGCATCAGTAGAGTAAATAATAAAAAGTGCAAGCTTTCTTAAGAAAAGGATAATCAGATAATTTTGTATCCACACTACAATTTGGGGGTTTTTTGGGTTGTTTTTTTGGATGGTTTTGTTGTTGTTGTTGAACAACTTGCAAGTTTTTGAAGCACAGCTACCAGCAAAATCGAAGTGTAGAGCCAGGTACAAATCCACATACCAGGTAATGTGAGGGAGGGCTTATAGGGAGGCTGAAATAAAAAGTAACTAAAAAAATAATGCAGAATTGGCATTTCTTCATTTCTCCCTTGTATTGAAGCAAAGTTATTCCGCAAAAACAATAAACCAGGTAATGATTTAGCTGAGTTAAGTAGTAATGACAGTTTGAAATGATAATTGCCTGCCTATACAATACAGTATATCATGTCTTTCAGTGACAAAACTGGCATGCTACTGCTTTATTTCCTAGACTCAAGTTAGGCTTGATATAGAAGCCAAAGAGAAGGGGTAGGTTTGTTTTGCGCTGTGTTTTTTGCGCAGGAAATACAGGTGGCTGTTTTGTTTGCCATAGGCAAAGCAGGATGGTGATGAATACGGAATGTCTGACCCACAGGAGTTGATGTGGGGAAACAAGAAAACCAGAAACACGTAGGTGCAGGTCTGCTAGTAAAGGAATTTGTCATAGTTTATTCTCAGAGAGACTGATACTAACTAATAAAGAATACAAGCCTGTACCATTGTCTGTCTTCAGATATTCTACTAGACATCTAAAAATGTGAAAAAACGTTAGTATTTTACAAACTTTTTAAAGTTCAGTGCTTTTTTTTAATCTCTTCTCCTCAGTTCCTTATATAAATGCTCACTGCAGTTATGGTTCATCTCAAACACCAGAATAAAAAATGAAGTAGTTCCTTGCCACATACAGCTCCTTTTTGATTTATGACTTGTTCTTCCAGTTGACCAGCTTGGTTTAACTGCTGTGCTGTGTAAAACTAAAGTAAACTTTGAATGCTTTAATTAACTTTCCTATTTTATGATGATAGAGCAAATAGTTTCAGTGTATGTGTTCATTACAGAATGATGTATTTAACTCGTCTGTGAACCTCTTATTCACCAACACGTATACAATTGGATACATAAATCAAAGGATACATGATTTTATTCTTATCAGAGTCAGAATTATAACACACCTGTCAAGGACTTTGTATAGCATGGAATTTCTGTTCTTTCGAGGTAGAAATTATCAGGTGTGCCTGAGATCTAAAGGTTGTAGTTTTGATTCTGGAATTTTTTGTATTTGAAGTTATTTCATGTGTTTTTTTAATACAGAGTAGCTTTATGCAGCTTAGCCAGTGAGACAAAAATCAGAAATAGAGGGAAGAAATCTTGGTCTTGAGTTATGTGCTCTTCTCAGACTCTAGTTTGTGACCTATTTTTTCATTCTAGAAGCACTAGATATGCCATTGGTGGTAATGTCACCCTGAAACAGCAGGAGAAACAGTAAAAATTAATTACTTTAATTTCCTTTTTTAATACTGCTCTGTATCAAGATACAAGCTTTTTGATTGTACAGTTAATTGAAGCCAATTTACAGGTTTTTGAAGACTCAATATTTCCTTCTTTAGTGAATGATTTGCTATTAATAGTATTAAGATTGATTACGAGAAGTCTAGTATTTTAACTCTTTATTTGATCTGCTTCTGGTTGAATCCATTTTCATTCCAAGGTTCTGTTTTACTTCTTTCTGAGAAGCATATTGGGAACTGAATAATACAGTAATGCTTCCCCTTAAAGAAAAGGGGAAGGGTCAAAAGGATAATTTCTTTATTCAGTGCTAAGAGCATGCTGTTCAGAGGCGACCAGTGGGTTTCTATTGATGTGTCAGTTCAGCCACATCTTATAAGGAAAGCCTGGGTGCTTAGTATCTTTGTTTTTGATTTGGCTTTGACCTCTCTGATTAAGTCCATCAGTAGTTATTTGCTGGGCAAATACGTCAGTGGTGTAGAAGAAACTGGCCGTTAAGATTTCCAGAGCTCAAAGTTGTGGTAGGTTTGATTCTAAAAATAGTTACATATAAACAATCTGATTGTGTTAGAGTGTTCTTAGGTCTGTTAAACTGTTTATTTTAAATAGAGTTCACACTAAATAACTTTGTTTTCTGTGATGTTGCCAGCCTTAGAACTCTTCTACTGCTTGCTTTTGCAAATCAAAATCGTGCAACTTCGAGTTCAACCTGCTGTTGTTTTTACTAGTTCATTAGATTTTAGGCTGTGCAAACAAGTCCAACCTGGCTGAAAAATTACAGTGGTGCCCTTTTAGACAGATGCACCTTCCAGCAACAGCAAGAGAATCTGGAAACAGTAGAGATGGCTGTCACCTAATCTGACCTTCTTGATAAAGGTCAGATAATGTAATCCATTAATTTAGCTGTTGACAATATGTACATTTATTCTTACCAAATACTGTTCTATTTAAATGTTTACTTAAGTTATGCAAAGACCATGCAGGAGAAACTGTATAATACTTCTGCATGAAATGGAGATAGGATTCTGAAATTTATTTATCTTTTGAGAGATCAGGCAAATCTGTTTTGTTAGAGCAATAATAAAGTAATGGAAAATAAATTGAAATAATATTTAATGTTAAATTCTCTCTCTGTTGAAGATTTAAAATTACTATTGCTTTTAGTACTTGAACACTTTGGAGAACTGAGTCTACTAAAGTAAAGACACCACAAAAAAAACCCCAAACTTGAATACTCCAATGGAAGGAAGATTTAAAATTTTAATTTCTTTTCTTGAGTTTGGTCAGAGAACACATGGCAGATAAAAATGGGTCCCTGCAGTCTGTAAAGGCAGCAGCTTACACACAGCGTTCACTTTTCAAAGTCAATGCAATCTATCCAAACACGTTGTAAAGCCAGTTTTAATTGGTTTGAAGCTTCCCACCTTCTTGTGGAGTTGATGAGACAGCCATGTTTTATTAATTAATAACATTTAGACCAAAAACGAGTTAGTTACTTCAGAACTATTTGTGGTAGAGAGAGGCAGTGGATTAAATTTGAGGCCTAGTTTTCTTGACAGGGATTTCATAACATTTCCCACACAGTGCTTTGCTTGTCTCAGGCTTTGGATAAATACGTGTCTAGATTTCTGCGGCTTTAGTAACTGCCTGTTTGTTTGCTGAAGCTCTGGTTTGTAACTTCCTTTAGCAGGACTTCTCAAACTTGAGAGGTGGGTTACGCAGTGGATTGTAGGAATAAATCTGCACTTGTATTTTTGTACCCGGGTTTAGTGATCAGTAAATGTAATTGAAGATCAGCACCTTATGATACTTCAGCAATGGTTATAACTCTGTTTAAAACATAATATGCTAAAAGCGTGTATCAACTATTTGCAAAGAAAGATGTGTGTGCCAGTTCCTGAAAGTGATACTGAGACTGCTTTTAAAAGGAAACTTAGTTCTCTTGTGGTTGTGCAGTCTGATAGGCATGTAATGCTCCTTTCTTCTTCAGGGAAGCAGAGGGAAAACAATCATACAAAGACATGTTTCAACAGTGTCTTGCTTGGCACAACAGTATTTAGCCATGTTTTGAAGAATTCTGGGAAGTAAGGGCTTGGGCATTATCTGTGAGGCCAAATGTTGAGAAATTTAAAATAAATG
>NW_010320133.1:6970-37533 GCF_000700745.2 Antrostomus carolinensis
TAAAACTTATTCTGCCTAAGGGTACACTTCACAACAAAAGCATTAATTAAAAGCAGTATTATCCTGGCAAGACGTGGAGATCAAGATCTGTTCTTGTAACAGAAGCATAATTGCAGTCTTGTCAAAATATCATTAGACCCTGTGGCAATTGAAAGAACATCTTTCCAACATGGCTTGGCTTTTTGGAGTCCGTTTTTTATGCTTTAAGTAATTTAGCAGTTTTCTATCTACAACTTTTTATTTTAATTTTTGCAGTCAAGTTGAATAATGGTGTTTTTATGAATATCAGAAAAAGTGAAACAAATGGGCCCAGATGCCCTTCAGCATGTTACTAAAGGGAGTAATATGTTGTTTTTGCAAAGTTGTTTTATCCTACAATATAAACCTGACAGCTGCTTGCTATGGAAAGTTAGAAGGAGAAGATACATTATAGAAGAAAGAAATGATGGTTGTTCATTTAATCTTCCTTTGTTTTAGAAGGCTGTTTTCAACTTGAGTTAATGAAGTATGAGATATGGCTGAAAACTGTGACTATCTGAAACAGGTTTTATCAGCAGTGTGCTGGATGCAACGTGCTCAGCAATGTCATTCACGACTGCTGAGTTCGAGCAATGTTGTGTGTACTTGAATACATCCTCTTGAAGGCTGTCTCTGCTGTGGGAAGGGGAAGACTCTTCTTGTTGCCGAGTGCTATCTTGTCGAGATACCAGCAACAAAAAGAGTGAGTTCAAGTACAATCTTCATTATTTTTACTGGAAAAATTTGAGACGTAAATTCATTAAAAAAACTAGTCTGTACTGAAAAACATAAGTACAGCTGTACGTTAATGTCTTTAATGTTTAGCTTGAATTTAGTCTCTGTGTTTTTGGTAACTGTTGGGTGTATTTAGTTGTATGTTTTATAGGCATGTAGACCAGCTGATCACAATTGACTTTCAGCTTCTTAAAGAACTCAAGTGCCCTTATCAGAGCTGCTTGGTGGTATTATGAAGTTTTTGGTTATGCTAGCTGCTTACATCTGGCAATAGTTTGAGAAGGCATAGTTTAACTATTTTTTTTCTTCTTTGTTTGTTACTTTTTCCTACAGCTGTTGAAGAGCTTTTGAGATTTAAAAGTACTGTTCTCTAAGGTGTTTCTTTTCATGAGTTTTGGGGGAGGCAAAAAAAAAAAAATAATAATAAAGAAACCAAGAACCCAGCAAAATTCCTTGGTGGATCCTAAGATATTGAACTTCAGCTTTCTGAAGCCAGTTATAGAAGAGATTGAGCCAGTTTTCTGTTTCAAATAAATAGTAATTGAATCACTTCAATTCCTAAAATTCAGCCATTATTTTGATAGCTGGTATGCAAATACTAAAAACTTAAGTTCCATTTCACTGCTGAATGACTTCATGGAACTTGTTTACTGTGTAAAACTTTGTATCTTCTGATATATTTTTTTTTCCTAAATGTTTGGTGGGGGGGGAGGGGGTTGTTGTTTTGTTTTGTTTTCCCTGAAAGCATTTTTCATTAATATGAATAAAAGTAGTCTGCAGGAATTGACAATTCAGTCTGTCTGTAGCATTCAGGGTAATCTTTGTTTAAATTAGTTCTTAATTGACAACTTCTCAGACTTTAATTAGAAACAGATTTCATTCTTCACAAAACCTTACTCTTGGGAAGTAACTTGAAATAAATATTTTATAAGGTGGCTTAGTCAACATCTAGTGTGATGTGAGAGCAGCTGCTCCGTGCATCACATGGTATATATTGGTGACATGAGTCTGTTTCCAGGCTTTTCCTTCCTTATTTCCTTCTGTCTTGGATGTCTGAAATAGGAACTTAAAGAATTTGCTGGCTCCCATGTTCTTTAAAATGCTTGAACTTTCTGATGACTCAGTTTGCATTTGGATATGTGAATTTTAGTGCTAGTCTATATAGTAGCTACCCAAATACATACTGTCGGTATATATATGTGTGTGTGTATTTTAAAGTTTTCTGGTTTCAGAACTGCTAAGAAAGTTAAAATGTACAAAAGCTTTCATGGTTTAGAAACTGTAGCCTGTAGGAAAAGATTAGTCTTGACAATGCAGCATTGTCTATTGAGTCAATTAAGCATGTAGGTTTAGCTAGCTTGGGAACAAGTTCCAGCATGTGACATTATAAATAGCACTCTCACATAACGAGTGTAGGCTTAGTAAGTGGGCTGTAATTTCCCCTGCCACTTCACTAGGTTTTTTGGAGTCAACTGTACTGGTGCACAACTTGAGTCTTTCTGATGGCTGACTTGGGTGCTACTGCTATGGGAGTGTTGGGTCAGAGTGAGGCGAAGTTGGTGCAAGCATTGTCTCTCCTCTTGGTTTCTTGGGCACGTGGGGGTTTTTCTCCTGTTAGTTCATATGTAGAAATGGAACCTTGTGGCGCAGTGACTCAAAAATCCTTGAGTGGTGCTGAATCTCCAACCTGTCCAACTTCACATTAGCTTGAATACATTCTGAATACCTGATTGTTTGATCTAGCAAAAAGTAGTAACACTTAGAAGAAATAAATACATGTATATACTGTCATAGCTCTACTTCCATGCTAGAGCATCCTTCAGGCTAAAGTCAGCATCCTCTGAGGCAGTGATTTTCAAAAGGCTATGAATGAACTAGCTGGTCACCCTTTAGATGCCACTTGTTGATTTTAAAATTGTGTCAAACTAAAGAATTCCTCTGCAGCAAGGAGCGAAACATTGTCTTTGTGGTCGCGTGTCAGACCTCGCTTCATTGCTGGCGGTGATTTTGTTTGGTCTTCTGGATTTGGACTTGGCTTTGTACTAGAACAACCTTTTTTTCCTGCCTTTACCCCCTGTTCCAGTCTTCTGTAGTATCGGGTGGAGAATTATTAGGACTGCATTTCCTTCAGCATGACCCCTAGGTCACATTTTTCTTTGCATTTATGAAAACAGAAAGGCAACAGAAATTCCAGCAGCTTTCAGTATGAGACTTCTAATTTCAGGTAGTATTTGTAATGTGCCTAAATGGCTTTCCCAGTTGGAAAGATGAAACTATATAATCTCTTATAAATTAATATTTTGCAGTGTTAAATGCTGCCAGCTTTGCCTTGTCTCCTCCCTACGTTCCCTAAGGTCTGTTACAAACAAAACATGTATGTTTTTAGCCTTGATTTAAAATATAGTTCTCATCAGCCTTTCCAATAGTTGTACAATGAACATACAAGAGCAGTGTGGTGAACCAGCGTAATTTACTTTAAAAGCAATTTAATTGTAATTTTGGCTCCTTTAGGGAAGTTGTATTCCAAGTTCTGAAACTGAGTGCATTTCAGAAGGGTGACTTTCATGGTTTAGACAGTCTAAGCCAGTGGTTTCCAACATGGAGCGTGTGTGTCCCAGACAACGTGCAAGACAATGGAGTGGGGGAAGAAAATGAGTTTTGTACCATTAATAAATAAAATTTAAAAAATTAAATAGTGTTTAGTTCATCTTAGTTCATCTTCAGCTCATCCTTTTTTTACTTTGTATTTTTGTGTATGTTTTATAATGTATGTAATATGTAGTGCATGTATATAATTTATGAAGATACGGAGCATGGGAGTGCATGCTCAAAAATTTTTTACTGATAGGGTTCATGGTCAAAAAAGTTTGGAGACCACTGGTCTAAGTAAGCTACCTCATAACAAAAACACACACGCCAAAATGCTTGTTGGGTTCTTAGTCCCACTTCCAATTCCTGTTGGAAAACCTCTGTATTCTCATATAAATTTATACTGAAAACTTTGGGAACAAAGCATTTTGCAGTTATTGTTTAGTTGATCAGGTTTACCAGCATGAGTGGATGTGAGGTTGTCTGGTGTGAACCACTGAATTGTGGTAAGATTGCTTTGATTCATTTTTTCTGGTGTAGAAATTTTAGGAGTTGCATTTTTATATGATGTTGGAATTGAAATTTCCAAGAAACAGTGGCCACTTCTAAACAAAACAATGCTAGGCTTATTGGTGTTTATAGGCTGAATGCAAAAAATAAAGCCTGTCCTACTTTAAGCTAAAACCCTAACTTTGGAGGTCAGATGTGATATTTGGTGGGTTGAGCCATCCATGTTGCTGAAACAGAAATTGTGAAACTGGCTGATTTCGGTCTGCATCCTTGTTTTTGTCCTTATTCTTCTCCTTTCATGTTCTCTGTGATCAATTTATGTAATTTTTTGTTAATTTAGAAATTATGAGCTTATTGACCTGTGGGTTACATCATAAGTCGCAAAACTAAAAGAAACTGAGGTACCTAATGAAACGTTTAAGCTTTTTGTCATACATGAAACTCTTAACTTCAAATTTTGAGAAAGATGGATGTTCAAGCTGGTTTTAGTGATTTTCCTGTAATCTTAGCCTGCTCAAAAAAAAAGGCAGTAGCTCTGGACGTGTAGTTTCAGGATTGATGTAGGAACTACAGTCGCCTGATGGATTCTTGTATTGCTTCAGTCTTGTATCAGCAAATTACTCAGCATTTTCTTATAAATGTCTTTCTGAAGGGATTTGCTTCCCAAAGCTGTCTTGGAAGTTCCTCCCGCATTACATAGAGCAGAAAGAAGGGGCTGGTTACAGTGTGTCTGTTCCTTGGCCCAGTTGTGTCATCATTAAAGAATTACAGCAATCTGAACCTTTAACATAAAAACTTACAAAACCATAGTCCTAAACTTTAGCCTTCTCCCATGTCACAGGTTTGGGTAGGGTCTCGGTGCTTATGGAGGGGTTTTTGTTAATTTATGAGTATCTTCTGCTAGTTTTTGATACTCTTGGATATTTTAAGTATTTTTTGTTTTGGTTTCTTCCTTCCTCTTAGCCGTGTTGTCTGTAACAATATAGGAGCTACAGTGAGGTGATGTTGCTCCACCTTTTCCAGATACTGGATTTAATTTATAAGATAGGAGTGGGTTGATGTAGCCACAATGTAAATACCTCTCAGAAAATGTGATTACCTCAGCAGAGCTCCCCTAGGATGGATTCAGCAGGTGATGGCAGAAGGGCAGGGTGAGGAGAAGTGCCTTCATTTTGGCACAGCATATACCATGAGAGACCTTTTGTGTGTCTAGCAGCATCAGCCAGAAGGGTAAGAATTTTTGTCTCATACCGAGGTGGTCAAAGATGTGCCTGCTAGCAAAACAGTGCATGTTGTTGACTCTTGACTCAATTCTTTCTCCTCTTGGGTTTTATTGTCATGGAAAGTTTGAAAGACAAGTGATCTGTTGGCATTGTAAATGTTTTGGGTAATATGGGGACCATGTCGTCTGCCAGGCAGCACACAGTGCACCTGGCATTTGTATGGGAGCTGAAGAGACCTTGGGTTTGGTGAGTGTTGGGTGTGCTGGCCTTTGTAGTCACAACCAGAGGAGCTTGAGAAGTTTGGTTAGGTTTTCAGGCAGAGGAAAAGAGGAGTCTGGTATTCTGCCTTGTGCTTTTTAAAAAGTTTATCCAGTAAATATCAATGATTATCAGGTGCAACTCTTTTCTATAGAAACCTTGTGCTTTTTGTTACAGTATGGCTACTGGGCAGATTTCTCTCTGCTTTCCTGATGCTTCTGCATTTGAATCTGGACTTGTAGGTGAAGCAGTTCTGGAGACTCCTTGAGGTGTCTGTACTTTTTTGCTATATATTTTTACAGGTGAATAGATCGAAGTAACTTACACTTCTGTGCTTTTATATGAACTACGATATTCCTTCTTTAATAATGGGTTTTATTGTTTTCAGCTTAGTTTCTTTAGGATTCTGGCACTGTCAGTCATTTTTTGCTGTCTCCCAATACAGAGGGTTTGTTTTCCTAGATGTTTTATGAACAGAGGTGCCTGAGGAGGAAGAAGCAGCCTGTTGTTTCCTCCTAGGAAGAAAAAGCTGTAGTATGAGCCTCTCTGTTACTGGATATTGTTAAATCTTGAGAGTACTTCAATGGATTGAAATACCTAGGTAGTGGGGCTGTACAACTTGACTGCTTCTGGAAGTACCTTTGACTCCTGGTAACATAATGAACTCGAAACAGCTGCAGAGGTGGGTTCAGCATCAAACATGCTCATGGCTGAGTTTTAATTGGCTTCACCTGTCCAAACATAGGGTGATGACACTGGGGGCAGAACTTGACACCTCCAGTTAAATAGAGAGGAAAGAGCCTGGCTGGACGTTCAGGGTGGTGAGCAAGCTTTTTGAGCAATGCTGAGAAGCAAAGTTTTGTTTGTAAAGTGATATGAAATTGTGTCCCCAAAATATGAAGCCTCAAAAAGCTACTTCTTCAAGATACAAAATTTATGCTACTTTCCCTTACTTGGAGCAACATTGAGTCTGTTTCCTAGGAGTCGATACTTCAAAGTGGCTGGAGCTTTCAGTGTATACACTACAGGTTAATTTTTTTATATTTAAGAAAAACCTAAATAGTTGTGGCTGCCTGTGAACTGGTAGATTTGAATTTATAGAAAATGGGAAGTGTATTTAATCAGCCAACTGAACTGTAATGATTGTTTTGCTGAATATTGCAAGATATCTTCATTACTTAACTTTAGGACCTAAAAGTAACTGGGGTCTGATGTCTATAAATAAGCTTTTGTGTATTCTGTAAGATTTTAAAAATGTCTCTGGTGTGATACAGCTCAGGAGCTGGAAGGTGCTAAAAATCTGATTCCCAATCAGTTCACTTCTCTTTAGTCTTCATTAAGAGGATGTGACCTGTGGGTTCCAGTTGATTATGTCCTGGGATGGGGCAAGTAAACATCTTCAGAAATAACTTTTTCCAGACCAGTATGCATTTGTTTGTATTCTAAGAAAAAGCAAACTTTATTTTTTTCCCCTTTTGAATTTTTGTTAAGGGGGGGAGTGCATACTGAAATCCTTATTTTGGGTTTTCCAGAAAAAAAATCAAGTGTTTTAGAATGCTAGATTTTCAGGCTGCTCAAACAAGTAGAACTTCTGACTGTTTTTGACTGTGTCTCCATAGAAATTCTTTCCTCCCCCACCACGTTCTTTCATATTTAGTTTCCATAACCAGAGCACTATTGTGAAGGAGGGGAAATGCAGGGTAACTGCAGGGAAGCCAGCCAATCACTCCAGCATCAGAGCAGACTCCAGGGCTTGTGGAGCTAACCTTTGTGACCTTCACAAGGGGCCTCTCCGAGGAGAGCCGTTTTTCCTGCCTTGTAATGGTAAAGAAAAAACTTGGCAACACCTTTGATCAGCAAAGCAAAAACAAGGAGAGCAAGGAGCAAATGGGCAGCTTTGTGCCCAGAACTGCTAAGTCAGTGCAGGCTCTCTCTGTGCTGAGAACAGTGTTCCCACCTCACATAGAATACATGCATATTTCTGTAGGGTCTTGGGATATTTGTTGCGTAGTTTTAAAAAATCCTTCTGTTCAAAACTAAGGGAAAATCTGGATTGTTACCAGTTGCGGTGAAGTGACAGTGTTTCATCTGATAATTCGCAGTGTGAGACTGAGGGAACTTTTCCTTTCTTACATTTTTTGGACAAGAATTTCAAAAGAGAAGCAGGAATTGCGTAACACTTTTAAAAATAATTCTAGCATTGAGAAGGGGACATTTCTTATATGCAGCTGGCATATATTTTATACTGTAACATTTACTGCTTTCAAGCTTTTGATGATGTTTTCCTTTTTCTCAGTTGATGCCTACAGTGCATTTCCGATGCTTAATAGAAGGAACAGTGGTTCTGCTTTGCGAGTATGTAAAGTTTTATTTTGACTTGTATAGATTTAAAAACAGACAAAATCTGTTCTTATATTGGGAAGATTTTGTATCAGCTTTTAGCTTCTCTTCTCCTTCATTGTGTTATTTTTCCTGTTCTTCAGCTGCTGATCTTCAAACGCAGCTGTATCCTTCCGTTACAATTGCTAGTCTCCCTGATAAGGTGTGTTCCTCCTCTGTGATGGTTTTCTGCTCAACAAATTGAGTTAATTCATCCACCTGAGTTGAAATGCCCTGTATTCTTCCTCTGCCTGAGAGCAGGAGAGGGTTCACAATGTTTGTGTTCACTGCTTCCTTCCATTCCAGTGAGAGTCTGCCTCCCAGACCAATATATTTCTGTCCAGTGAACTCAACAGTTTGTTCATCCTCGGCAAGAATTCATCCTGTGGTTTCTAAACTTGCAGATTTCAACCTCCTTTCTTGGCTACTTCAGCTTCTCTTCATGAAGCTTGGCTCCTTACGAGATGTTGATATTACCAGATTGCCAGATTCCTCTGAAAGTCATGTTTCTTCTTTTAGATATTCACTTTCTTTTGATGTTTCATCCTTTCCTCTGCCACTCCCTAATTAATCACCCCTAGTACTGTGCTGAAGTGGTTTCACTGTGATTTTCTTCTTTCTTACGGTCTTTACATGACTGAAAATAAATAATCAACTCCACAGTTATGGAGCCAGGTAAACAATATTTTCAAATCTGCATTGTTCTGGAGCATAGTGCCCTTCAATTTTATGAAAGTGTGGAAATTTAAATGAGTTTCATTGTCTCTCAAAATAGCTACAGATTTTCAGTAATTAAACAGTTTATTAGATCCTTGCACAGTTCTGGGTAGGATGCAAATTAATTTTCTATGGACATGATTTGTTTTTGTGCAAACTGTTCTTCAGCAGCTTTCACCTGTGGGTCATCTGTTACCCTAATATATACAGTGACTTGAACAGGTAAGATACTTAGCAACTGATGAAGATATCCAGGAAATTGATTTGCTCAAAGTCCCTCATCACCAGTGAATGTCTAAGTAAATTGTAGTGGAGTGACTCGATCAACAGATTCATTTGTCTGGTGTGTACTGGTAGTGTGATAGAGTCTCACTGCAGTTACTGTATTTAAGGGACAAAACCAACATCTGCCTACTACCTCCCTCAATGATTGCATTGACAAAATCAGCAAAGAGCAGTTCCTGGCCTGCTCTGTGAGCAGGAGGAGTGTGCCTCCAGGCCCTCCTCCTCCTCTCTCATGTGGAAGCAGCGCTGGCAGCAGCAGCAGCTTCCAGCCAGCTCTGTGCATGCTCCAGCACAGAAGGTGGTATTTGGCTGCTTGGGTAACGCTTGCTCTCCAAGCAGCTGTTCTCTGTAGTAGAGTGGGTGAGTTACCAGATAGACTGATAGATTACAGGACTTCTGCAGTCAAGGCCCATTTAGTTTGTCAAGTAAGATTGCAATCCTGAAAAGCTCAGAATTTAAGTAGTCAAGTTGGAGATGAGGAGAGATGGGAACTCTGAAATAGAGCCACTCAACTCCAGGACCTTGTCCACTTTCTCAGTTTCAAACTGGGTATTTTGTCTGTCTTCTGCAGCATGTTCTTTCCCCTTGTTATGCTGTTATGTTTTCTTGTTCTTGATATAAGTGAAAGTGCAAGTTGGTTTCTTATAGAGAAGAACATGGTATTGTCACATCTGCAATAGTCCTCATTTGAACATAAATATTTTTTAGCAATTGTCTAAAAAAATAGATTTCTGAAAATATATTTAAGGGATATATATGAAATACATATATATAGGTAAATGAAAATGTATTTAAAGGTATCAGAGAAAAGTGACTAGAAGGTGTAATGTACCAATTTATAGAACTAGAGTCGTGGCATCTAGAAATAGATTTATTTTGTTTTAATGTACAGTTTACTTCTAGAAGGTTTTGAGATAAAGTTTTAAATTATGAGCTGTGTAGTGATATGAAGTGATTGCAGAATAAATTTTAAAGATAACACTAAACAGCGTATGTTTGCTGCTGAACTTGGAGTGATAAATTCTGGAAGGAAGTTGCTGGGTAGGTACCTGGAACTGTAAAGTGTTAAACCACAGCTCAGAAAGCGTTAGCCAAATGAATGTTTACTTTTTGGTTTTGTTCAGCCCTCTTAGTTCAGAACTAAGAAACGGGGAGTTGAAGAGCAGAGTGGTTTGTTTCCTTCTTCCCTACTTCCAAATACAAAATTGATGTGAAAAAATGACATCTGTTTTAAAAAGCTTTCAGTACGTGGTGACTAGAAGCAGTGGATTCAGATCACTAAATACAGACCAGACGTGTTATGAGAATGCTGAAAATTACTGGAGCAGGGCAGAGCAAGGGGATTATATTGGCGCAGCGTTAGGTTTTAGCAGGCTAGCTGTGGGTGACTATAAAGGAATTGGAATTAAAAAATATATTGGGGGTTTAATTCTCCTCAATATATCCTCCTCTTTTTTTTCCTGCAGCTACTGGTTTCCATCTTCCAGATTGTGATCTTCAGATGAGATTACTGAGTTTGAAGGGCAGGAGTGGATGTATTCTGTTTGCAGTGACAGGGAGTCCCTGTGATGGAGCCGTGTTGTAACTGTTCATTTGCAGTTCACGCAGCTTGTCCTGGCAGGTTTATATCAGGCAGACTGTGTCAAGGCTTGCTGTGTGAGAAGTTAACATGGAATTGGGGTGAATATTGTTCCATTAACTGTGTTCTCTAATTTACTGCTTGAAATTCAGAAGAGTTACATTTTATTACTCAGTTGTTGACATTACTGATATGCGATAGTTCATATTGGCACTTCTGCCATCAGTAGCAGTGTATCTTCCAAACATAGGCTATGAAACAAATACATTTTGTCACCATAATTTTATATGCTATCTACTGAGTGAGACAAACACAAGCAAATAGACAAAACCTAAACAACCTTCAGAGCTTGTGCTTACAATTTGGTTTGAATTGAAGGGTTTAAAACAATTTTGTCCGCGTGGTTGGTGGACAAAAGTAGCCTTGTAGAATGGTGATGGGGAGACTTTTGGCTATAGAAAGTCTGTTTTAGAGAAAAGATTAAAGGAGCTCAGTTTGTCCAAGAGTTCAAAGTGACTTAATACTGATTGAAAAAAGCTTCTTCACCATCAAGGGAATTTCTAAATCAGTTTGTGAATTTTGCAGGCAAAAAAGGAAAAGCTGGAAGTTGATAATGGCAGTGTTTGGAACTGAAAGGGAGTGGAGGAAAGGGATGGGTCATAGGGAAGTGCTGACTAATAGTCGGCAAACACTGTAAGTGAGTTCTTGTGTTAAGAGCTGGCCCCACTTCCTAAAAGGAAAATAAACCCCATACTGTTCAAGCATAAAGTTTGGGTTGGGAAAGTCTCTAAACTGGACTATTAGAAGTGGGAGGGACAATGCTGGAGGGAGAACTTGATTATGATGCTCGTAGCCATTAAAAAATACATACAACTAACTTCTGGTGTGAGCTGTATTCTGCTCTCTTACGTGGGTAGGGTGTATTCATATCTTTATTGTATTAAAGGTGCCTGTTACTAGTAAGCTTGATTTTTAAATGCTAGACATACATTTTTTTAAAATGTGCTCATAAAATATATGCCAATAAATAAATATAGTGTTCTTTCCCTTTCTCACACTGCAGCAGCACAATCCCCCTCACACCACCCCCAATGGCTGAACACTGATTCTTGATAAGTAGTAGATGAAGACTGCAGGGATTCTAAATCTGGAATTAATTTATACTAAGTTAAGGTGATAATTTGAGGTTACTTAGGATTTATTGGGAACTTCAACTCTTATTATGAATCCTCTGCTGAAATTTAGTGAAAGTTGGAGATCTGTGATTTTAATTTTGTGATCTGTTTTGTATCTAAGGTTAGGCTTGAACAGTTTCTAAATAAGCACTTCTCTATCTTTATTGATAAAACCTGGTAGTTGGTAATTTTGGCAAAGACTTAACTGTTACATATATCTGAATGAAATGTGATAGTAGGACAGTACTTTAAGAACTGTTAGTAATTTAAGTGATGTGCCTTTGTAAACAAAGTCCTGTGCTTAACACATTTTATAATCACTATCTTTAATTCCCTCTATAACAAAAGATACTCAGAAAGCAAATCAAATACATAACATCTGAAGTATTAGTATTTATTTTGTTGATTTAATGGAATGAATTAAAACCCAAGGCCTCTTTTAAATAATACATGGGGTTTTGATTTGTTTTGGTTTTTTTTTCCTAGAAAGAAAGTAGAGTTTGTTTTGCTGCTGGTGATTTCACTGTCCAACTAAAGTTTCTCTGTTACTTCTTCAAATTCTTAATAATAAAACAAAATAGAAATTCAAATTTCCATTTGATAACTTCTGAAACTTGCAATGAAATTTGAGTTCAAAATTAGTTTTACTTTGCATTATTTTTTTAACAGTGCGCTTCTGAAATACTTTTTAAACTTATGCTCTTTAAACTCTTTGTGACTGGTGAAGGGAAATATAGAACCTGGAACTTGAAAATCCTCAGGTTGAAAACATTTTTTAGGTCACTTTTAAAAATAAATACAATAGCTATTATATTTAAGTGTACTATGTCTTTAATTATTTTAGCTGTCTTTTTAAAATTATATAGTCTAAGTAGCTTAATCTTTTTTCTTGCCTTCACTCTGTATTTTCTTTGCCACCCTAGGTTAAATGGGTAAATAAATATAACTTTTCAAAGCATAGCCTTTAGACAATGTGTTGTATCTGGGTGCCGAGAAATCTGTTACTTCTGGTGCATTGCAACTTGGGAAGTCTGTCTCCAGGGGACTGAAGCGTGGGGGATGAAAAAGAACAATTTGCTGGCAAAAAATAGAGTATGCAAGATTGCCTGGAGTTGGCTGAGCAGGTATCTCGGAAGCACTGTCTCAGGCAGCAACTTGCTGTTGGAAGATTTTTGTCTTTGTTTTACGTGGCAATCTGCAGAGTCTTCAGGGTCATGAATAATTACCTCCAACCACATAAGCATGTAGTGTTTGTCTGAGCTGTAAAAGTAAAAAGCTCTCTCTAAGACATGGTCATAAGGAAGACTCAAAAAGGGATGAAAAAAAACTGTAATACAGGAAGTGGAAGTGAAAAAGGAAAAAAAAATCAAGAAGAAAAACATAAAAAACACGTAAGTACAGAGAAAGGAAATAGGGGAGTTGGTTTTTTGCTAAGCTGCAGTCTCAAGTGAGGGAAAAGATAGTCCATAACACTATTCGTGCAACTAAAACTGAGAACATCTGAGCAGCGGATCAATTTAAGGTGTAAAGTGTCAGTTTTGAAGCATACATTAAAAATTGTTGCCAGTATTAAGGAATTTAATGACAAGAAAAAGAGATTAAGTTATTATTTGTAGCAGAAAGCTAGGCATTCATTTCCAGAAGGTCCTACCTAATGGTTTGCTAGAGTCAGCTCATCCTGTCAAGGCCATCTGGGAGTGATCATTGTCTGAACACTCAGGCAACCAGTTTGAACTGCCCTCTGAGACTTCCTACTTAGAGCAATAAGGAAACAAACTAAAGAATCTTTTTATCTTAATATTTTGTTTTCCTTGGTGGTGGTTAGCCTCAGGGTTATTCAACAGGATTGCTAGGAACCCCCCTTCAGATACTAAGGCAGCTGGCTATAGCAGCTTTTATTGCAGCATGCTTAGGCAAGCCTCTCTGCCTTGAAAACCTTCAGGCAACCAAAAATAGGGTATATAGAAAGGGGTGTAAAATTGCCTGGCTCCTGTTCATGCAAAGAGGCATTTGATTTCCCTCTTGTTTTCTTTGTTTCCTTTTAAGAGCTAACTAGGGAGAGAGAAATGAGATAGAATCTCAGAGATAAAAGAACAAGAAAGTGATAAAGGATTCTGTGGCCCATCACTTCTGAAAATCATCTGCCCTTCCCTTAATAATGTGAAAGTTTGTGTTTGTGTAATCTGGTCGTTAGCGTTGCAGAAGGCAAACTGGTTGCATCTTGAGAAGGTGGTCTCTGTGTTTGCTAAGCAGGGATGTAGGACGGTATCTGTAAAGTTAAAAGAATCCAGTAATTTCACTTGAAATAGCAGCAGAGACAGTTCTTCCTTTAGATTTGCCCTCCTTGGTGTTTTATCTTTCTCCCTTTCATTTAAAATTAAGGAGAGGAAGAAAGATGAGCTCTGAGTATGCTGGGTGACTTAGCCAAGGGAAGCAAACTTCTTCTTAACTTTGGGGGCAGGGTGAAGAGAAGAGGGAGGTTTTCTTTAAATACAACCTCCTCTTCTGCTGTGGAACTGAGAGGGTGAAAGTTTAAAATTAGATAAATCTGGTGATCTAGAATGTGATCACAGTGTTTAGTCCATTATAGAGTTTGGGAAAGGATTGAGCTGGTAAAAGGACTGTAAAAGTGAAAACTTCTTAGTCTCTGTCTTACTGCTGTTTCTCATAGTTCTTAAATTAATGGAAAGAGCACTGGAAGTGGAAATGCCCTCATACTCCCTTTTTTCTGAAACTCAAAAGCAAGATTATTTTATTTGGGAAATCCAAAGAGGAGCCCAAGAATCATATTTTTGAGAATCAATTTAAAATACTTCTAAGTGTTATGATACTAGCTCTGTTTTTCTAGATGAGGTCCTTGAGCGCAGGGCAGGGAGAGGGACAGAAGGAAAAGGAAAAGAAATGCAAAAATAAGCATGTTATTACTTCCATTTTTGCTTTGACAAATGGCAGTTGTTTCAAGAGTACGTTATAATGAAAGTGGTGTTACCCTGGCATATTTTATCATGCCTTCATCTCTTCTGTTAGTCATGCATGTGTGGTTAGGCTGCCTACTTACTGCCCACTGTCCATTTTAGCACTATATGCTTTGGAGTGAGGACCTTTCTGTGAGTGCTTTCATAAGGACAGTGCTGTTCTGCAGCTCCAAAACAGCCAGATATTTAGCAAGGTGTTTATAATCAGAACAGTAAGCTTAGTATTAAGTCCTTGGTGTATGTGTTGTGCACTGTCTGCATGCAGGCCAGAGCTAATGAAAGCTGCCTTTGAATACCTTAATGTTAAATACTGTATTTTGTGTATCTGTAAAGACTCTATTTGATGTATCAGTGTCCACAGCTTTATGGGCCATGCTTTCAGGAATTTCTGGTAGCTCTTAGCATCTTGTAAGCTGCAACTACTTTAGGAATAAATTCCAGAGAGATTTGCAGAAGAACTTGCCTGACTTTCAGTGACTGTGTTCAAAATCTATTTCTGCACCAATTAGACTTTGGTCAGAGACATTTGAGGTATTTAAGTTCTCCTTACTGCTTTGTTCTAGTTCAGATTCAAACATTAATTTGCTGAATGAATTTCTGCTGCCTGAGACTGTAATTATGTAGGATAGTACATTTGGTTCTATTTCATACTTTGATTAAGGGGCTGGAGCTCTGACAGGCTGTCTTCTCACCTAGTCAGCAGGATGTTCGTGCCCACCGTTCTCATCCATTTGCTTGTGTTCTGTCTCGGTTAATGAAATCACAGCTGTGGCACAACACATGATTGCCCACTGAACAATTGCATGGTGATTTTAAGGTATGCTTTTGCAAGCTTAAAGTAGGATAGAGCTGTCTATGTGCTCTCTGTCATTGTGTGCCTGTTGGTACGGTTTGGTGAGGACATATGGAGTAGTCCAACACAAGCTTTTTTTAGTTAATGCATAAAGACCTGTTGAGCAGAAGAAAGAATATGGAAAATTCAAAAATACAGCGGTATTATGTACTGCAGCAATATTCAGAAACTTTTATCTGTGTTTCTCTTTCTTTGAGGCAATTAGGCCGTGCCTGGAGACATTACTGTCCTTAAGAGACAAACTGTGTTACGGATTTCAAGGGAGGTTTTTAATGATATTTTTGAGAAACGGATCAAGAAATTATGAATCTTACTGCTGTGAGTGTGTTTCTGTACATTGGGCTATAATAATCCTGAAATCTACTGCAAGTTAATATGGCAAGGGCAAGTGGAAACAGTGCTTTCACAAGCAATGGGTGGAATGTAATCTCTCAGCAGATGAGATTTTCATTGCTTTGTGACCAACAGCTTTTCCTTTTGTTGGATTTGTTATTTACAAAGACAGTTGGAAAGTCCTTAAAGGATCTTGAACCACTTTAAGTGTGTTTTCTTGTCTAATAGTGGGGCAAATTTAGGGACGTGTTTATGGAGGACTGAATTGGGGGTAGAGATAATTACTAACAGAGCTGTCTCATTTCCCCTTCAGGCTTCTCTCTTTATTGTTGCTGCTCGGAATCGAAATTTGTGTCATCTCAAACAATGTATTAATGCTACTTAAGGTATATATCTGTAACGTTGTGTCCTGGTTTTTAGCTGGAACAGAACTGGGTTTCTTTTTAGTAGCCAGAACAGTGCTGCGTTTTGCTTTCAGCCTGGGACTTGTTATGAGAGACACACTGATAACATACCAATGTTTGCATTTTTGTCACTGGAAGTGAAGGACTTTGTGTTCTGTTAGTCCACAAGCACAAGATGTAAGGGGGTGAGGAATATTTAAATTAATAAGATAAATTGGCATTTGGATATGCCCATGGGGTATTCCATATCATATCACACCATGTCCAGTATATTAGTGAGGGTCTCTTCTTCTTTGGCTCTCTCTGGCTTTCGCTTGGGTCTCGCTCTTACGGGATTGTGGTTTCGGTTCCGGATTGTCGCTCCTCTGGGATCGTTATCTGGGAACAGGCCGGGCTTGGTCAGTGGGTGGTGAGCAGTTGCACTGGGTGTCACTCATTTGTATATTTTGTTACTGTTATCATTATCACTACTATTTTAATATCAGTATTATTTTAAGGGTTTTTTATTTCTATTATTAAATCATTCTTATCTCAGCCTACAAGTCTCCTTATCCTTGCTCCCAAATCCTCTCCCCTGTCCCCTGGGATCGGCTGTGTTGACTGCTCCAATGTTACAATATTTGCAAAGAAATGTACTTCACTTTAAAGTAAACAGTACCTAATTAAAAATGGCCAATGTAGCTGAAGACTTATTTTCACGATTTAGTCTTTGCCTATTCTTGAAATCCCCTGAATAGGGTAGAAAAAAGGGTGCACAAAGAATGCCACAGCTTCTGCCCTCAGGCAAAGCTGAATCCACTCCATTGTGTGTAGTATCCTAAGAGCATCATCAACCATAACCCAGAAATCTCTGTGTGCCACACTCCAGTTTTGAGAGTGGTAATCAGGGCAGTTCGTGCCAAGGCTGTTTCTACACTAAAATTTCTTTTATCTCATTTCTAAACCAAACTATGGAGAATTCAGCTGTGGGGTTCCCTAGCCCATCTGCCATGTCAGACTGATCTTGACCTTCTAGCTGTTGCTGCCCTTCTTAGGAATTTGAATCCAGCTCTGTTCTTGAATTAGTAGATACTGTCGCTTTCACAGCTGCCCTTCAGTCAGACTGCCACGTTTGTGATTCTCCTGTAGAGGTTAGGCCTCTGCAGAAGTAGGTCCTGGTTTCTTCTCTGCCTGCTACAATGCTGTGTAGGTGGGTATTTAGCAGGTAGCCTGCACTGCCTATGCACAGGACAAGTTGGTATAAGGTTTGACAAAGGGGTTAGTTTGAAGTTGATATTTTTTTTTTTTTTTTGAGACAGTTTATAGTAGTTTCGAGAACAGAAATACTCAGTTTCCCCTAGTGCCACCAGAGAACTGACTTTCAGTATATACATCACATCAAGACCTTGTGTATTAAAATGTACCAGTGATAGTAATAATAATAGTAATAAATAATTCAGTAATGGCATTTATGAGGAGAAACTTATTCTGGTCATGATTCATCTAATCTTTAAAGTTCTTAGATTAAAAGAAATAGAAAGGGAAAACCTTTCACAAAGTTACACATGTGGATTGAGGAAACCAGCTGGCTGGGGGAAGACAAAGGGAAAAATATGGAAGAAGGCAATCTGTAGCTGAAGTCAGTTCAGGTAAAACAGAATCATAGGTGACACACTTGTCAATGGAGCAGTTCATGGTTGGGATATAATGCAAAGTTTTAATTTCACGTCAAATTTAGAAAATAATTAGGTTTAGCTTAATTTGTGCACTTCCTCGCGTTACACAGAAACTTTTCTATCCATCCCCAATACAAAAAGTACACAGTGCAAAGTCAACAAGTCTTGGTAGGCCTGTCATGATGTGGTCAGTGGTGTGTGTTTGTGTTTTGCTATTTAAATAAAATAGGATTTCTAGTGAATTCCTAAAAGAGTCCCAAAAATTTGAAAACCAAAATCCAAGTTAGTCATCTCAATTTTCCTAAAGACTGGAAATCATTTTCTCACAGCCATAAAATAAAAGATTTGTCTACACTGTAAAACACAAGCATTACTTTATTGAGAGATACTTGCATTGGTTTTTATGCTGATGCTTTTACACTGATGAACAACTTGTGATTCTGAATGTTTGTGACTATTTTTTTTTTTTTTTTTAAATGTCCTGTCATGAAGAATCCTGTCTAAGTGCGAAGAGAAGCAACGGATTATTTATTCTGCCCTGTTTGTAGTCTTTTATGTGTAGATCAGACTTCTTCAGTTTTTTACTGTTGCATAAATTTAATATAGTTTGTTCATCTGGTATCTAACATTAAACTACCTGATCACTCTTTTGCTTTTCTTCATAATGCCACATTTCTACTGCACTTTTTAGTAAAATAATCTGGTAATTTCTGACCTGCTTACGTTAATAATGCCTTATTCTTTCTGAGAAGATCCTTTCTTGTGGAAGGAAAGTTCTCGCTACAAATGGCATAGCAGACATGCACCAGGTATAAAGTGACTTTGTGTTAATAAAGGCAAAGAAGAGGAAGAAAGAATCATGGGTTTGTAATGACTGAGAATTCTGTTATATGAATGAAGTCCTCAATGTACCTTGAAAAGTCCATACCAACAAGGACCCTGTAGTTGCAATAAATACTACAGAATATCAGAACTGAAGACCTCTTAGATAAGCCTTTCTTGAAGGATTTAAATAAATTTTGAGTGTCCTTTGTGTGATAGTTCATTTCTGACATAGCTTTCAACAATACAGTTTAATGTCTTTTCAGTGCAGCAACTGCAATACAAATTGGAAGTGTGTCACTACCTTGTGTAAAGGCAGATCAGTCCTCTCATTTTAGGAATGGATTTATTTTATGAGTGTATTAGCATCTAAAGGTTATTGAAAATAAAAGTAACAAATGTGATTTTTTTTTTTTGTTTGTAGATCTTCTGCTTCTTTTCCATTGTACTTAAAAAAAACCCAAACCAAAACAAAAAACCCAGAAAACCCCACAAAAGCAAAACCAAAACTCAACCAAATAAAAAAAAGCAAAAATTTCCAACATGCCCCCCTCACGCCCCCCAAAAAAAACCCAAACCTGAAAAAATGAGCCACCAATTCTTTAAAATTAGGTTAGAAATTGAATCTGACAAATCTCCAGGCATGTGATAGCGTTTAATGCCAATAAAGATTTCCTTCAATTAGAAGCTCAGATTCTTAGTAACTGCGGAAATGCTCTTTGTGTGCAGAAAATGAAAACATTTTTCTTTTCTTTGAAGTTGTTCTTGTCAATATGTAAATAATTTGTATATGAGTGTAAAACTTGGGGATGGGCAGGGAGAGGCAGCTTGATTCTCTTTGTACGGCATAGCACTTTGAAAGTGCTTTTTGGTGGAGGGTGGTGTGGGCTTGGAACAGTCATTCTTCTTGATACCAGGCTTGATGTAAGTTTCCTAACAAATGTTTCACATATTCAGGGTGTTTTAGCTTTGTTTTTCTAAGGCCTGTTACCATAGACCTGTATCTATGGTACAGTCTAAGTTGATTTCCTTAGTTTTTACAACATTTGTCCAATTTAACAAAGATTTGCTTCACCTAGACATAAATGAACAATAGTAGATATTGTCAGATAGCTAGATGTTGGATTTGAGGATTTATTCCATGACGTAAAATATCTTATGTTCCTTAAATGTCCTCGAGATGTTGATTTGAATTGCAAAAATATTTACTCATTTTGTTCTGTGTATGCAGTACAGAGTTTGATTCTAGTTCAAGAGTAGCCAGAATTAAAGTTGAATTTGATAGTGCTGTAATAAATATAATGGCTGATTTATGAGTTTCATTGCTTAGATACTTTTTTTTTTTTTTAATTTTGAGATTGACAGTAGTGCTTTATCTGGCTCAGGTTGTGTGAAATAGAAGATATTGAATGTAAGGATTGGGACAGTTGTCATGTAATGTGGCTGCTGTGGAAAAATATCTATTTAGTGCAGGGAAACATAACATAGTGTTGGTGGCAGAGTTCTTGTGTCCATTTAGATATTTACCTGTGGAGAATGTCCTGTTTCCATCCTTAAGTTGGTACTGAGAAATACATAGTGTCTTCAGAGGGAGGTGATTCTTCCCCTCTGCTCTTGTGAGACCCCAACTGAAGTACTGTGTCTGTTTCTGGGGCCCCCAAGAAGGACATGGACCTACTGGAACAAGTCCAGAGGAGGGACACCAGGATGATCCCAGGGCTGGAGCACCTCTCCTATGAGGACAGGCTGAGAGAGTTGGGGCTTTTCAACCTGGAAAAGAGAAGACTCCGGGGAGATCTTATTGCAGAACTTCCGGTACCTGAAGGGGACGTACAAGAAAGCTGGGGAGGGACTTTTCACAAGGGCAGGGAGTGACAGAACAAGGGGAAATGGTTTTAAGCTGGAAGAGGTTAGGTTTAGATTAGATACCAGGAAGAAATTCTTTCCTGTGAGGGTGGTGAGACACGGGCACAGGTTGCCCAGAGAAGCTATGGATGCCCCCTCCCTGGAAGTGTTGAAGGCCAGGCTGGAGGCTTTGAGCAACCTGATCTAGTGGAAGGTGTCCTTGGTCATGGCAGGGGGATTGGAACTAGATGATCATTAAAGTCCCTTCCAACCCAAACCATTCTATGATAGTTAAGTTACCATGGTGCACATACTGAAGATACTGAACAAAATGAAGACCTCTATTCCTTCCTGTAGGACTAGAATTTATTTGAACATTTCATCCATGTAAGTGGAGATTTGCCTGCTTTGTGTTTCGTAAGTTGATGAGCATGAGTTGGAAGAGGTAGAAAAGAACTGATCAGTTTCAGTGTGTTTTGGGTGGTTTCTTAGTATATAGCATTAAAAAAACTCAGGACATGGAGTAGGTAAGACATGAAAGGACTATGGTTTTTGGGCGATTGAAGGGTTTTGAGGGAAGGAGTGGGAGAAATGGATTTGTAGGTCAGGAAGCACAGAGCTGAGTGGGAGGGGACAAAGAGTTTGCCTTCCTGAACCAGCCTTATGATTAGTATGACTTTAATGTAATCATCTTTCTTACTTTGAGACTTTTCTTCAGTGGGCCTTCGCTCTAAGACGACTACTGCTTGAAGTTCAGTTGGTAAAGTAAGGAACATGCTGACGTTTCTCAGGTGATACTCAGCTCGGGGAAAGTTGGAAGCTGCTGCTGCCTAAAATAGCCATCCATATTAACAACTCCATATGCACATTAACTGTACTTTGTGTGGTATGCCTAAGCGGTCTTGAGGAATCAATAATGCTGTCCTTGTGCTCAAAATTGGAGGTACTTTTAAAATTACTCCTTCCATAGTCGATTAATCTGTCCTATAGACGGGTATGTTTGGAAAAGCTGGTGAATGTTGTGTGTTCCTACAGTTAACTGCAAAAATGGTTCTGTGATGGAGTGAGACAACTTCTTTCCTTCTGTTTCTTACTCTACAAACAGTGTATAAAGGCTATACATAAAATATGTACCTTGGGTAGATGTTTAATAAGTGCAGAGTATTATATTTTTATAGGTGTTAAATGGAGATAAACAAAGATGTAATCATGGGTGCTGTGGCATTTTCCCAGTTTCCACTGTTTCCAGAGCTGAGTTGAGCAAATACAACAAATCAGAAATAGAAGGGAGGAGTAGCACATGCTGGTACTGTAATTTAAACACATAGTCTATGAAGCATTACTGTGCAGTGTTTTTACATCTGTGTTATCTTTACCTGCTTTCCTTGCTTTGCAAAATTGACCATCAGGAAAGTGAAAAAATGTTGTCCAGTATTGAAGGTTTATGTATAGTCCAATATATATATAGGGCAGTCTTTACTATGTTCTGCCCTGGTTTATAAATAAATAAGCTAAAAAAGAACTAATAAAGTCTTGCTGCATGTGGCATGTTTCTCAGTGGAGCTGAATATTGGAAAACAACTACAGACAGTGTGTTTAATAGTGCCTGTATTAAATGAGCTGTATCGTGGAAACTAACGTGACACCATTTTAATTAGCGCTGCAGTAACAGGGGGTTTCCTCTACTCAAGGGAAAGCTGCCAGTCCTTGCCACATGCAGGCAAAGTGGAGCTTTGTTTACGGTTATATTTTTGTACAAATAACATTCCTGCCTGTTTTGTGGCCCCGCTACAGTATGTCTGTTACTCTTTGACCTGGAATTGTTTGTGTGCATGTTTTAGGGTAAAATGCACATATCTTAAAACAAAACTTTTTTGAAAGACACTTTGTGAAACCTTCTACCTTATGATGGAAAGTCGCTTCAATGATTAGAATGATACAGATAATGCTACATAAGTAATTATTTTGGTGACTACTGCGCCATTTTAGAATCTTCTGAACATCTGTCCATTCCCGCTTGTTTGAAATGATGAAGTACTTACAAAATTTAGTGTTTTGGGGGAAAATACAAACTTTTTGAACATCAAATAACATGTTAAAAACATTTACTAATTCAGTGGAGCACATTTTTATTAATGCAGTCAAAGGTTTCGTTAGTAAGTTTCTAAGCATAGCAATTAGTTGCTTAGGGCAGGAAGAAAATAATATTCTGTTTTGTTTTTCCAGTTTGACCTATGATGAAGTCTTAATTTATGACCAGAGCTCTTGGATGTTTGGTCATGCAAATACATAAACGAAGTTTGGGATTCATCTCTTTTAATGTCAGTATATTTGACCTACTTAACTCAGGTTCTCTTCTTGAAGGAGAAGATAGACCTGATTTACCTTCAATACATTCCTTAAATGGAACAAATTAATTGCATCCTAACAGTGCTTACTTAGGTTCCTTTCTCATTAGTGGAGAGCAAGGTGACAAAGTCAGATATCGGTGTCTGCAAAGATGCTAGCATTGAGGTGACCAAATCTGAATTATTTATCCCTTTAGAATGTTTAAAATAATACAGTAGCAACTATTTAACTGGAATATGCTTTAAAATAGGAGAAACTGATCTTCAGAGGTCCCTTCCAACCCCTCCCATTCTGTGATTCTGGTTTTGTGAACTGTGAATTGGGAACAGTTGCTGCACAATTGTTATTTAGTCCCCACAAAAAGATGGAAAATTTACAGCTTAATTGATAGTTCAGTACAAATACACATTGATCCAGCAAGATGCGTACAAAACGCAGTGCAGGCCATGGATACAAAGCAGAGGTGTGAGTTGGAGTACCTAGTTTTGAACTCAGATCACCTATAGGATTGGTTTGGCAGACTTAAATATTGTGGTTTTGCTGAAGTAAATGAAAACGGGTGTTCCACATAATTCAGAAAAAAGTAACTTCAGCGATTATCAATGTAAGGAAAGAACGGTACCAAGTTAATGATGCGTTGGGTTCTAATTGGTAACAGTACTGTTCAAATATGAGTTTCAATTGGTACCAGTTCTAAATGAATCAATAACAAACTTTGTTGTCAATGCTCAGTATATATTAGTAGATTGATTTTTGTCCACATGTACTTCTTGGTCCAATGTTGCTTAATGGCATCAAGATAATGTTGATGCTTCTTATGAATAGCCTGTGTTTGTTACTCAGTAGCAGAACATGGTAATCACATACTCCAAAGGTGAAGTAATCATTCATTACACTTTTGTATTTTCATTGAATTGGATGCTTTTGTGAATGACAGTGCTGACTGTACTTTCCAGTTTTTTCAAAACAGATCAATCTAAGCTCCCCAGGTTTTGTAGTTGGGTTCTGCAGGGGGCTGCTTGAGCAACTTCACAGCCCAGCTGTTCTCATCTTTTCACATGAAGTTGAAAGGCAGCTGCACATCACTGTCATATTACTCCTCTAGTGTGAATGCTTACTTAAATTACCACAGAGAGATTGTTTGATTGTCAGTGGTGGGAGGGAGTGGTCCATCAAATAATCTGAGGATGTGGTCTATGCACAGAAAGTTTGGGAACACTACTGATTGCTCACTAGCCACTTCATTACAGCTACCTAGGCACTGAATACGAACTCATCATGCCACGTTACTGGACTGTGCTTGAGATTCCAGGTATAACTGACTTAGTTTGAAAGAATCTGAAGTCACATTTAAAAATGACAAGTAACTAATCAACAAGAAGAGGAAGAGAATGTTTTGTTCAAGGGTACAACATCTAGTTGTGGTACAACAGTCTAGATTACAAAATTCATCATGAGCCTTATCGCACTGTTGCTCTCGCTGTGATCGCTACAGCTGTTTGTTGGGGAAGTGGTGGTGGCCAGAGTAAGGGTTTGAGAATCTGACATACCATGATTCTTGGAAAGAATCCAAACAGTTCTTGCTTGGTTTTGAATGTGGCTATTGTAGGCAGGCTTAACCTTTTGTTGTTAAACTTTCTGTGCTAGCAGGTCATTGTTTTGAATGCATGACTGTCCTAACTCTCTCTTTGTTTTGTCTTAGTCACATTGATCAAACAACAACATGGCAAGATCCTAGGAAGGCCATGCTTTCCCAGATGAATGTTACAGCTCCCACCAGTCCTTCCGTGCAGCAGAACATAATGAACTCGGCATCAGGTAAGCAAAATTTGTATTTATTAAAAAGATCACATAAATGAAAGATACCACTAGCTATTTTAATTGGGGAGGAGGGAGTCCAAATCTCACAATTGTTCTTCTAGTTATCCTGGTTTAAACTTTAAATTTGTTGATACCTGATGCATCAAGTGAGAGGCTGATACTTGAGGTAAGAGGATTTGTATAACATTTATGATGTCAACAGAAAGTATCCTGTAGTTCTTTAATTTATGGTTTTGGTTTTTTTCAAATGGATGATTCAAACATTTAAAGAAGCAGAATTCTTGTCGAATTTCTTCTGGCTGAAAATGCTGTTAAATTGATGAAGACCGGAATTTCTATTAAATTAGTGTTAATTTGTGTTAAGCTGTTGTGCTTCTGCAATGTTCTTCCGCCTCCTCTTGCTCATTTACTGGACTTGGTAAACTCCCATTAATTTACATTTCCTACATCTGTTATAAACATCTCGTTTTTTTGTCTTCCCTAAATGCATGAATTAAACACTTGGAAAATCTTGTTTAGAAGCAGAGACATTTTGGTTTTCCTCTTATTTTCCTATCATTTCCAAAATCCTTCATGATGATGAGTATTCCTCTGAGAAGGAAGCTGAGGAAGTCTGGTATCTTTTCCTGGAATATAGAATTGTTTTTCAGCTGGTCTCGGGGAGGGCTGTCACTACACAGCAGTAAAGTGTTCTTGTTCTTGCTGTAGAATGTGCTGTATATTTGCAGAGCTCTCTTGTCCTGATGGTGTAAAGAGCGAGCAGATATATTTGGTTCCATACTCATGTCACTGCTGTGCTTCTCCCTGTGCTTTGTCACCTTCTGTCTGTTGCCAAGGTTCATGTTTTATTTCTTTTCTCGCAATCTGATTGTACTTTGTGTATGTCTGCTGTTCCTGTATTTCACAAAGGTTATTCTCTGGTGCTACTTTTTGTTGTCCATTTAGAGGCTTTTTTTCATGCTGCAATTCATATGTTGCAGACAATACCAAAAGATTAACAAGCGTGACCAAACTGCGCTGTTCATGGCTGAGTATTAGAGGGGAAGCTCATCAAACTTTTTGCTGGCTAGACCAGGAGGTTGGATTATCTGAAACAAATGAGAGTCCTGTTCAAGTTCAGGAAATCATGATTCAGAGCAATTAAGGTCTCAGACTCTGATGTGAAAATACAATATCTGTGCTTATTTTTTCTGTAAATATATCCCAGGAAACCTGCATCAGTAAAGATGACAGATTTTTGCAGGGACACTTCTGAAGAACAGGGAATAGGAAAAAGGAAACAATTCCTTTGGTCTGTCTTGCCTTTTGGCTTATCTTATTTGTGCTGAAAATAGATACTTGCTGTTTGAATATTGACATAAATTCTGTTTTTTAAGATAACTCCTCAAACCTTCCACTGTACCAAGAATTAGCAGGAAAAAATATTGATAATGAAGTAGAATTCACATTACGTACTCAGAAAGAAATTAAGATTCCTTAGCAAAGAAAATAAACTGGTTAGTTGTAAGGCTTAAAAATGTAAAAGATAATCTGGTAAACAGTACATGAAGATTATTTTAAGAAGAAAATTAAGAATTTACATGTAATTGACCAGACAAGTGGTATAAGAAAGTGATCCTGCATAGATCTTGTTACTCATGCAATAAAATGAGTTGAGATGTTTAAGTGGGTTGTCTTGGGGCTTGAGAAAGCACTTACTTGAATACAAGTTCATTGAACATGTATTTTTAATTTCACAGATGATACTGCACTGAAAATCTTGTAAAATTTTTCCCCAGTGTTCTGAATTTGTTGAAGTGCATGAAGAAATCAGAACTTCTATGTATATTGAGTTACGTGTTTGTGGTATTGCTTTTGTTTAAGCTTAAATCAGTTGAGGTACTGTGACTTGAAACAGGCTCTTTGGATGCACCTGCTTACTCTTAACTTACTTGTGTTTAGCAAAAGTCTGTTTTGAATTAAACAAAGTTGAACCTTCATTTATTGTATATGATTCTGTTTCTGGTACCTAATTTGGCAAATCTTTATGTACTAACTTTAAATTATGACTGTGTATTTGTTTTTACTAAAGTTTCTCGTTCTGTTACTTTTTACTACTGAGTTCATGGTCACTTACGCTTCCTTGGTGGCCTTGTAGAGAATGAGAGAAATGGAAAAAATCAAGTAACTGTGTTCCACTTCAGCAAAGGGGAACTTAAATCTGAGTGCTAACTTCATAAATAGAAGACTACTTAATGTTCTAATTTGGATATTTGTCCTCAAGAACTGGGAAAGAGAGTTGAGACCTTTCATTCAGAAGTTTCCTGTTATGAACCATTGCTGGCAATGCAATATGCCCTAGTGCTTTGAGAGCCTTTCATGAAAGGTATTGGGGAGAAACCAAGTGTAAGTATTGTGACACCTGGAGATCACTGACTTGCGAAAAAATATCTGAAATGCCACAAGGGAGAATGTTTTCCTTCCTGTATGGTTCATCCTTGTATAGTGCTCATTAATTGTGGCCCTTAATCTGAAGTTACTGTCCAAGTCTTAGTATTTAATTACAGACTGCCATAGGAAATTGTAATTAAAGTTGCTGTGGTAAAACATGAGAGAATATTTTTAGGGGCTGTCCTGAAAGCCATGAGAAGCTTTAGCCAGGTCTGGCTATTAGAGAGAATTAAGAACAAGAAAACAAACTGAAGAGAGGGGGAGAGAGAGAGAGAGAACAGAACTCAGAAAGCTGCTGTCTGCATATTGACGATAAACCTTTTGTCTTTTCTGGATAAATGGGATAAGTGGAGCTCAGGGAAAATGGGAAGAACACAAAACTAGAAGGTGTGGTAAGGGTGAAGGCAAGTCAAAAGAGTGTTTAAAATAAAACCAGGGAAGATGTAGTTTAGCATGAGACTGAGATTTTAGGTTGTTTTTCTTAAGAATTCCCACCTCTTGAGGCACCCGAGACTGGATGAGAATCCAGGGATGTTGCTGCAAGTTGTGTTTCTTAAAGAAAATTAATAAGAAATTAATAGACATCTGAACCAACTTACTCTGTTCCTGGCATGATTTTGTGGATGAGCTATTTTATGAGTGTTAGTTAGCACACATCCCTTAGAGGAGGGCATCATTATATGAAAAGTGAGGATTTTCTTTTCATGCTTTTTTGTTGTTGTTGTTGTTAATTTTTTTGTCTCAGCCTTGTCAGCATTGCTGAACTTTGCTTGCTGTGTGTAATCAACTGATGGTTTGGGCAATATCTATGTAGAGCAACACAGTGCTCTTTTAGATGGCATTTGTTGGTTAATCTTCTGTGAAATAGGATTGCATCTTCACATCAATACTGGAAAGAAGACAAGCCTGTTACTTCTAAATATGCAACATGTATATAAAAATCAGTCTTGACTGTTCTGATTTTGTGTGTGTGTATTTCTAACCATTTTTTCCCTGAAAGCACTGCAGGAGAAACTGTGTTCTGTCTTGATTTAAAACAAAAAAGTAATGATAATGGTATGTTGTTCTTTTGAGGAACCTCTCCTATACATTTCTTACTGAGGTAAAGTTAAAAATTTGAAAGTAAGCAATGCCTGTTTCTTATGGAATTCCATTTGATAGTGATGAGATAATAATTGTATTTATATACTTCCATTGTTCAGATACTTTTACTTCCTGAATCACGCTTGACAGCGCTGCTTACTTTGACCTTTTCTGCTTGCGCATAGATATGAGATAATTACCTTTGGAGCAGATTACCTGTCTTTGTCCTCTTTTGTCTTCCCTCTTACATTGCAGTTTTGAGTTGGGCTTCCTGGTGAAAGTTTATAAATCTAGTGTAACTCCGTTGGCTCTTCTGGTGAGGCTGTAGTGCCACATTAAAGGTTGGGAGGAAAATGGACACTTGAATTCATAACTCTTGAGGTTTTTTTCTCCCTTGGGGGTGGGAGAGTAGGGAGGAATATGCCAATAACTAAAACAAGTTCTGCTCTTCTCTTAGATTCTTGCTCGCTTTAGTTGCAGATTTCCCTTCTTGTAACCAGTCATACTACAAATTCTGCTTTGTGTGCAGTCAACAGCACATATGACCTGTTGTGAAACTCTAGTCTCTAAGTGTCTGCATGACAGTAATGTTCATTTCTTTCTTCATCTGCAAAAAAATGCTGCTTTTTTAATAGTGGCTTTTTGTAAGTTTTACTGATTTGACAGAATAAAGGTGGACTTTAGGTAAATTTTGTAGACTCTGATATAATTTTAGAAAGTTTTGGAATCACAGTAACTGTGATGGAAGGGAAAAATTTCAGCTTTGCACAGAGAAAGATTAGGATGTTCTTAGAGATCAATGTTTGTATTAGGTGAAGGTGATTCCTGTTGTTGAACATAGGTGTTCCACTTCCTATATTATCCATGCATATTCTTTTAATATCTAGATACAGATGCCCTCTCATATGCATTAACCTTTTGATAAAATAAAGCTCTGTTTACATTCGTTTTACAGTTAAATATCAGAAACTATAGGGACTTGCAAGATTTACTTTGCATCCCAGCATAGCTTGAATCTCTACAAAACTACATTTTTGCTTTTGTTCCTTTTTCTATTTCTTTTTATCTGCCAGCAGCAAGCTCTGCTTTGCATTCAAGACATGGTGTTTCATGGCAAAAATGGTATACTGAGAAAGTAAAAACTCACAGCAAAGGGAGGCATGGACCAGAGACGTGCACACAGGCTTTTAAAATTACATGTATTTATGTTAAGTTACACCATTATGTAAATGTTTAGTTACAGAGGTATGCCTTATCGGTAGTTCTGTAAGGATGGCTTATGTTTGGAAATGGGAATCTAATTTTTGGATGACCTTGTCTTTTAAAGTACCACAGTAAATGGTGAGTTCCCTAAAAGGGTTGTCTCTCCCTGTGCAGGTAGTTTCATAGAATGGTAAGCTTATGGCTGTGATTGTCTTTGATTGACCTAGGGGGTATCAAACAGAATTAGTAGGAGATCGTGCCACAGGGATATTGTTGTTGCTAAATATTTACAAAGGTTCAAGGGAAGACTGGGAAAGTACTTGAAAGAGAGATCCTTTGGCACCTAGTAAATAGATAGAATCTGTCTCAAGAAATCACCTGAGGTACATGGAGTCCAAGGAGCCATTCATAGCCACTATACTTTTTGTGTTTATATGTGTGTTCAGTGCTTTATTTATAAGTTCATAGGGTGTGACAGTCACTAAGCAGGCTGCTTTCAGCAACAATATCTGTACATCACCCCAGGCTGGGTGCCTGGGCTAAATAGACTTTTGGTTGGACCCAGCATGTCTGGTTTTGTACAACCTGGGCTACAGTAACTGGAAATTTTGGTGAGGAGGTCTGAAGAGCAGCAGTATGGAGCTTCTATAACTTAAGTCACTTAAAAACTTATGCTAATGCTGGGAATTCTGTTCCTATTGAGCCTTTTGGGGGAAAAGGGACAGGAATTTTCCTAGATGCTGTGAGTGAATGTGTCTGCTATTCTTCACCATGGTTTTCCATTTTTCCTCCTTTACTTGCCTCTAATACAGAGTTTGTCAGGCAGCCAGTTACAAAATCAGACTTGACAGTCTTCTGGTTTCACAACTGCTCACAAAACCAAATAGGAATTACAGAAAGCAGTACTAATCAGTTTTTGAACTACCATTTCAACATGTAAAGATGACAGCGGTAACGCGAGAGCAGTTTACTGACCAAGGAAGAAAGCAACATCATGATTAATGCTAAAAGTTTCTAGACTGAAAAGTTCTGTTTCTGCAGCTGTTGATGGCACTTAGCAAGGAAGACTTGCTACTGTGACAGCCAGGTGAGCAGACAGACCTTTCCTGTCCTGTGCACAGCTGTGCATTTTATTCAGAAAGAGAACCTTGCCCAAGTTTGTCTGTAATAAGCTAGTGCTCATCAGATCACCGAATCTAATAAGCGGTATTCTTCTACCAGGTAGGTGGACTGATCAGCTCCTGGCATCCTGCTTCAAAGGCATTTTGTTCTTATTTACTACAAAGGAACATGCTGGACCAGTATCCGCTTTACTCAGTGTT
>NW_010320133.1:37573-61604 GCF_000700745.2 Antrostomus carolinensis
GAGCCAACTGGGTTTTTTGGCTTTGCAGTTCAAAAGAGAATTTCTTGCTGAGTTTCATCTACAAGGGATGTGTGGCTTAGAAGGACTCTGGAGAATGGTAGTGAGAAGGTCTGCTCACAAGGCTAGGGTGTTGGCTTAGCAGTCAAGGAACATTTTTGGTTCTTCATTGGCTTCTGCACTTGGATGATGTGGGGCACATCACTGTGCTCCTGTGGCTGTTTTATAAAATAGCATCTCCCTGATTAGCTGGCTGGTCTTTGGGTGTGCTAACAAAGTGCAGGGTTCTTTGCACTTGAGCTTCAGTTCTGCACTGAAGTGCTGTTACACTGTGATTGTCTGAGGATTTATGAACGTTTTGCAGTGTTGTCACTTTCTTGCCTGTTCTGTTCACTACTAGCCTCTGATAAAACCTGAGGTACTCTTGTTATTTGTAGGCAGCATTTAAAACTTGAGAGTGTTAAGGTCAGGAAGGAAATGTCCAGTGGTTTGATCACTGGTTTTTTTCACTCAAAAACCTGTAGCTCTACTGGTGGAGTAGCGAAGTTGCTAGAGAAAAGTGTAGTGTTCTGAGCCAAAATGCAAGGCTTTAAATTAGAAATGCAGTTTTCATGGGAACTTCAAAGACCTATGTGAATTGGGTAAGAAATTCTTGTCCTGGTTATGCCTTGGGATATTACTGGAATGCAATCAAATGATTATTTTACTCTTTTTGACATATCTCCAAGAACATCTTTTGAGACTAAGCAAATAAATCTATCCTTCTTCCCCTCTCCCTGCCCCCCCCAGCTTTAGACAATGAATTCTTCAACAGGGGCATGACTTTAGGACAAAATGGCAGGCAAAGAGCTAAGGTACTTTGAACATGGATATAGTTGGTGCTTAAGGCATTTTATCAGATACACACGCATATTTTTGTGTCTGTCTCTGGTCTTGTGTGTGAAATTATATTTGTGCATACTTAATGTATCTCACATTATACAGAATGGGGTTTTTTAGTCCAAGTTTAACAACCAGATAGCTTTGCCAGTGTGTTACTATATTACACTGAGGAAGAATGGGAGGAGAGGTTGAAATATGATGGCTTCCTGCAGCAGGTCTTGTTCTAATTTCTTGTACATTCTTAACATCTGTAGTGGATCTTTTGCTATATCATTCTAGGATTGTAGTTAAATCTGAAGATATGTGGACAAGATCTTCCTGTATCTAATTTTGATAATTTTTAAAAGTCCTTATCTGTGTGAGGATAAGAATTAAAAACCATACATTTGTAAAGCACCTGCCAGATAAGATGAGATTAATGTAACTTTAAGAATAGTTTTCAGTCTAAGCAAAATACAGATGAACGTACATGATGATGTAGAGATAGGAATGAGTGGTTTATGAACTGTATAGTGATAAAAGGTGTTTTTCTCCAAAGCTGCTCTTTGGAACATCAGGGAAACACACCTCAGGACTCTGTGTTCAAACATTAGATCTGGACACCAAACACCATCACTTACTTCCCTTTCACCATTTCCCAAGTGTGGGTTTCCCTGCCTGTGCCTTCCTGCTCATAGAGGCGTCGCACTGCTGTTCGTAGCACTGTGTCTATGTCTGCTCCTGGTGTTTTCTTACCTTTGCTTTTTCATTGCTTATTTGCCTCCTGTTCTTCAGGTTTGTGTTTTTGCTTGCTTCAGCCTTTAACGCTTTCACAGAAGGTTATGGTATGAGGTAAAGGGAAAATGAGTTTTGTCACTTTAAAAAATTGTTCTTGAAAGTTAGAGGAATATTTCAGGGTCTCGTCAGTGTTACTTGTTGCTGCTAGGCCTTAAGCACTATATGAACTTTCCCAGGAAAGGTAGAATATCTCTGTGCTTATTCTTTTTCCTGGTGCTCATGCTGGTTTCATTCTGGCAGGCTTGACTTATTGCTGGTTTTGTACTATAGTGCTATAGCAAAAGTATCAAAAGCATATGGAAGGATGCAAACAAGTTATAAAATTAAACTCCAAATCCTAAATCAAAATGATAGAAGTGCTTTCTGTTCTTTGATTTGCAGCTTGCCACTTCTTTGCCCTTATCCCAGTAATGTTAGATATGAGCTTGAAACTCTTCTGTTTCATGTACTGTTATATATGTAAAATGTTGGAATTTTTTTTAGATCAATTTCAGCTGGAGCAAACAAGAGCCCGCCATCAACTCCTTCCTTCTATATTGCAGGCCCACTCCCCGATGGATGGGAACAAGCTATGACCCAGGATGGAGAAATTTACTACATAAACCATAAGAACAAGACCACATCTTGGCTAGACCCAAGGCTTGACCCACGCTTTGGTAAAAGTTCATCTCACTTCAGAATTTTTGATTTGCTTCAGTTCACTCAGCTTTAGTTTTTGCAAGCATATTTTGAAAACTTTTCATAGTGCGATTAGAATATATTTGAATTATAGAGACTTTACTTAAATAATTCTAAAAAAATATATAAAAAAGGATTAGCATATATCCTGTAGGATTGTATGTCACCAGAGTTTCTAATGCTATGGGTTGTGATTTTTGCCATATGATCCATACAGTTCCCAAAATTGGTGGCATTCAGAAATCAGACAGTTTTAGCCAAGCTCACTATTCCCTTTAAAATTGCAGAACTTTACCACAGAAGAATCTTTTCATTACCAAAAAAATGTTTACTTTCCTTTGCGCCATCCTAAAGAGGGCATTGTCAAATAATAATTTACACTGTTTAAATACACTTGAAACATATACCAGCCTATAATTCCAGCTTGTCACAGTGATGATCATGACAGAACTTCATTTTAAACAGTATGGAGAGAAATTCTTAGGTTTTTTTGTTTCTACGTTAATAATCTTTTTGGGGGGTAAACACTATGTAATATTGGAAACAGAAATAGTAAATTAGGGATCACAAGGTCAAGATGTAAAAATTTAACAAAACAGAACTGGTATCTCATTTTTTTAAATGTTTTTGATCTATATGAAAAGCAGAACTGCAAACACTTAAATATTGGCACTGATGACTATGAATAGCAGTAACATATAATATTAAGAGAGCCTAAACTAGTTCTTGGGTTGTCCAAGTAATTGTTCTGATGTATTTAAGGTGGTATTACAACTTCAGTTTTTGCATAAAGCCATGACCTGTGTGTGTAAGCTTCATTAGCTGCATTAATTTGCCCTTGGTTTGTTTTCCCAATAACTTCCTATTTTCAACTCTTTTGGATTTTAGTGATTTTTCCAGAGCCATGGAAAAAACAGTAGGGGGAAAAAAAAAAAAAAAGAAGAAATCATTGTGGTTTTCAGGCTTTAGTTTTGGACTTGGTGCAACTAAATGAAAACAGCGTGCAGATCACTGAGTAGGTCAGGCTGAGGGGATACAAAGCCTTTGAAGCTTTACAGGGGTTGACCTAACAACAACTGTGGGCCCCTTTTGGGAGAGGCATTAACTCCATGAATGCCGTATAAACACAGAGCTGCAGAACTCAACAGTTGCTGTTCTGGTTTGTTTTCCTGAAATGGCTTTTAGAAATTTCAGTGTTTTTGTTTTGTAGGCTTGAGCGCTTACTTTAAGCATCTGCTTGCTCTTATGGAGAACACCATATTGTCACACTTTGTTTATAAGCTGCTCACCAGTTTGTAGACAGGTTGAACCACTGTGCAGCTTGAGCCCAAAGGTGGGGCGTATGTTGGAGGTTGTCAGCTTTGGCAAATGTCCGTGCTGGCTTTAACACCAGCCAGGGTTGCAGACCTGTTTTCATGTTGCAAGAGGAGTGTGTAGGTAATTTGCAAATTCACAATTACTTAATATGAGAATAAGTCTGAAAAGGAAGCAGTCATTTTGAAAATCAGCATCGCCTCTTGCAGTTAAAAGAGGCAGGTCAATTACATTTACTTAAGTAATCTTACAGGGTGTGTATTTTGCTTATCTTTGTATTACTTTATAGTTTCCAATGATGAGCTACAATTAAAAAGAAGTGTGGAAGAGGCTTTAATTGACAGAGGTCATGAGTGAGATGAATCTTGTTTCTCAGAACTATTTTGTACTCCTGTAAATAGTATGGTCTAATTGTAAGGGCAAAAGCTGCTTGTCTTGTGCATACTGAACCTCCAGCAAATGTTAAGGCTGTGCAGTTAAACTGAAAGAAGCTAGAAATGTCCAAAAGACTGCATAAGGGTTTCTTGCTGCATAGCTTCCCTTTTTGGGCCCACTGCGTATGTGTATCCCAGACAGACTTGAGTTCATGCCAAGACTCTTTATTTTGTGGTCGGACTTTTAATCTGTTCCAGACCTTTTCAGTCAAAGAGCTCAAGTGTAACTGAAAGGGGCAAGGAAGGGAAAAAAAAAAAAAAGCATATGGGCTTTTCTGATCTAGAGTGATGGCAAATAGAGACAAGCTGCTAGCTGCTGTTGAGCTTGAAGGAGTTTTCATTGAAATCTTAAGTAGTACGCGTTGTATTGTGGTTTATGTTTTTATCATTTGAGCCAAGAAAATACAAAATCTTATTCCTGACCTCCTGAAGTCACTCTAGTAAAGAAGAAAAAAAAATCTGTTTGACAGAGCTAACTTACTGAGCCTTGCATTTATCATGTGGAGATCCTCAACAAATACATGTTGTGACCCTAAATAGCATGTGAATAACTCAGAAGTTTACCTTTCTGTGCTTAATATAGGCTGAAAATCATGCTGGGTTTTTTCCCCGTGAGGATCACCATACCCTTTTCTGTTGCTGTGTTTTAATATAAGGGCTTGGTTTTCACTGTTTTTTGACTAACACTGGTGGAAGCAATCCTAGGTAAATTCATCTTTGTAATGTTGAAGCTTTTGATTATTATAGCTGATGTAGATTGAAAATGAAGGGGAAATTCATTTCTTCCTTGACACTGCCACTTTAACCAATCTGAAGAACTATCAAAAACAATAAAGCTGTTGAATGGTATGTGCAAATGCACTCTTCTGGCAAACATACTCTTCTGTTCCTGTATTCAGAAACAGAAGGCTTGAAGTGTCTTTGCCCTTATTGCTTCTGAATTCCCAGCTTCCAAGGAGAAAGACCTTGTATCTCTGTATGTTCCTCATCGAATGGAAGCTTTACATTAATCCTTATTTTCTCTAGTAGGTGTGCAATAGGTTGTGTTTTTTTGTTTTTTGGGGGTTTTTTTGGTAGTGCTGGGAATTTTCCATTAATGTGGCTAGAAAAGAGAGAGGAGGGAGGATCAGTTTGAAGATACTGTTTTAGGCAGACACACCTACTGACTTTTTGGTAAGGGGAATTTGAGTATTGCATTTATGGTTTTAAACAGAAAAGAATGCAGTTATTATGGATTCCTTCTTGGAGCAGGCTTTTAAGACTAATACATCAGATAACAGTCCTTGTCAGAATACCCTTGTGAAGTAAGCTGGGTCTAAAACCTAAGTGCTCCAAGCTGAAGATAAGAACTTTGTTCCAAGACTCAGATCTAACATCTTTGAAGTGGGCTTGAGGTCTTCAGCTACGCCACTGAAGCATCAGTGAATCACAGAATGTTAGGGATTGGAGGGGACCTCAAAAGATCATCTAGTCCAACCCCCCAAGTCTTGTTGTGGCTCAGATGTTGATCCTTCAAGCCTATGCATTTGACTTGAGAACAGTTTTGCATTAGGAGAATTCACAAACTTTAAAATCTAGGAAAGAACTAAGTATGGAAGGAGGGTCTCCTTATGCCAGGCACAGGCAGTCATAAAAGATGACATGGGATCAAAGGAATGGGCATGGGAGGGGGGGGGTCCTTAGGCGCGTGTCAGCAGGATTCTTGTCTAGCGGAGCATCTGGTACAAACATGCTGTCCTGCCTTCTCAGTGCCTTTGCAGGCCTCATTGTAAGGGGCTTCAAATTACCTTTTTTTTTTTTTTTTTTTTTTAAAAAAAAAGGGTTTTTTTAAGAGAACTGGACTGTCAGATTGAGCTTGTGTTTTGGACTGTTTTGTCTTTTACTGGCTTTTGCTATTGTCCGTTAGTCATTCTTCACAGATCCTACTTTTCTTCTTAACCTTCCAAATAAGTAAATATGTTTTCTTGATAGTCAAAGAACGTCTGGGTAGCAAGCAGGTCAGCTGTGCATTCTGAGTGGCTGCAGTTGGTGAAGTAGAACATCTGCTTTTTCTATAAAATTTAATTTCCTAGAACCAGTTGAAGTTTGGAATCATTCAACTTTATCGCTACAATTTTCTGAGAATTGGCTTTTGTATTAGATACCATTAAAGGGATTTTAACTGTTATTTAAGTTTACAGATGATAGGACTTGGTTTGAAATGCAACTTAAAATAATTTGCCTTTTAAGGATACTTAATTTGTTAAATTCTAAGATGGGATGTTGAACTTGAAGTGGGGAAAATACCAGAAACAGGCAGTCGATTTCTGTGTCTCTGCTGGGTTAATGTAAGTCTCGTGTTCAAACAGTAGCACTCCATTAGAGTAGTCAGACAAGTCTGTCTGCAAGAATTGGAATAAAACAAGATACTGTTTCAGTTTTCTGGTTATTTTATTCCAGACTTCAGTTTTATAGGTTTGTTATTAGTGATCGTACCAGCGTTACACACGCCCAGTCTTTTTTCCTTCTGGTCTTTCAAATGTTGGAGCTGCCATATGGGATGGGAAGCAAAAGATGTGACCCCAGATTGAAATCATTGCTAGGAATAAAAGTGATTATAACACTAGGAGTGTAAAGAATGCACATCAGCATTTTCTGCTTCCTTTTTTTTTTTATTGTAATGTCAGAACTTTACAGCTTTGAAACAATTAAAAGGGCTTGTTCAGGAATACTGAAGTAAAATGCACCTGTAGATTTCATTGAAACACGTATTTATCATTTCCATTAAAACAAAAACACCACCTAAAACCAACCACACAACAAACTTGAAATGCACTTACGCTTTGGAGCATCTGCCTTTTTTTTAGTATCAGAAATTACAAGGAAGTATTCCCTAACATTGGGTTTTTTTGTTTCTTTTTTAATCCCTTACCTGTCTAGCACTTTGTTTAATATGTGTTTCTTCAAATTAGTTTGTAGGAGCCTTGCCAGAGGCAGATTTGTGGACAAGATAGAACTAAAACCCTAGACTGGAAAACTTCTTTTTGGCCTTTGTCTTGTCAAAAAAAAAAAAAAAAAAGCCCAGACCTTATGTCTGGTCACAGTGGTGTTTCAGTTTTTTTAAGTTCCGAATCTGCCTTCCATTTTTGCTCAAAAGCAGAGCATGAGCCACAGTTGGTTTTGATCTGCAAATTCAGTGGCATATCCTCTTTACATGCTCTCTAAAACAAAGTAGATTTGACTTATCTGAAAGGTCTGTCAGTATTAGATTATTCCCTTCCCTGTCTTTTTTTCCAAAAGAAAAATTGTAGATCACTTAAGATGGGGAAGAGACTTTTCTATTTTGGTGTGTATGTCAGAGAATACGAATAGATGGAACAGCATCAGTTTTCAGTGAACCAGTGCCTTGTGTCAAAGTGAGCTCATTGCAAATCTGCAGAGGTAGATGAAATTTCACTGTTAAGCATCCCTTTGTAATAGGGGATGCTGCTGCCCTTATGGCAGTGACAATAAATGCTTATTAGTTGTTCATTGTCATATCAGAAAGTGAAATCTTGTTCTGTTCAATAGCAGGATGTATTTAGACCTCTTTAGTGAACAGAGTTCACTGGAGAAGTCATTATGGAATCTGTCCACAAGTATTGTGTAAGGATGCAGTAAACTACTTTATGTAGAATATGTGTATACTAATAAATAGGGGAAAGAAAACCCACTTTTGCTAAGGATTTGTCAGGGCAGTAGATTTATATAAGTTTATACCTGGTTTTGGGTTTGTTTTGGTTTTGTTTTCAGAGTAATTTAATCCTGTTTTAGAAAAGACATTTGTTGGTAATGGTGTCTTTATGCCAGTAAAAATAATATGTACTTCCAGTGTTGTGCTAGAACGGCTGTGACAGTGAAAGAAAACTGCACTCCTAATAGGGCCCCTTTTTCCTTCTGTGTCCTTCTAACACTCTGCAGTTTGCACGTCTCTTAATGAGCAAACTGTGTTAAAAATTGAACGTGCATAATTTTGAACACATTGTTCATTATCTGTAATCTAAATATATGTGTATATACACACACAATAATTATATACTCTATATCTAATTGTATATAATCTAAAATTCAGAGAAGCATCAGCTTTTTTCCTCCTGAACTCAATCATGTTGAAACATGATTTCAGTTTCTCATATACAGAAAACAATTTTACTCTATTTCTTGACAGTATACTATTGACTTTTTTTAATTACAGTAGTTCTTTCTGGATTTTTTAATTCGTGTTTAATTGCAGCTAATACCCTTATGTAGACTCTGCTGATTAAACTGTGGTCTAAAATGTGGACTAGCTTTGATTAAATATATATTTACCAGGTATTTGGTGGACAGACATGGAGCCTGGACTTTGTGTAGTCTTCAGTGTTTCATACATGAACTTAGATGGGACTAGTTGAGATTTCTTCTCATAATCTGTCCCATGCAGTGTGTCCTACATAGTTCTCGTGTAGTACTAATACTGTCAGTTGCATTCTGTATGAAGATTTAAAAATAAAGAAAAATATTTTTAAAATTGTTTAGACTTCCAAAATTAAGATAGATTTCTTTTTAAAGCAAAAGTTTCTTATAGCTATTTACGTTACTGCTGAATCTCACTTATATTTGCTTTTCTGGCTGGCCAGAATATTTCAGTTTTTCTGAAACTGGCATACATTGAGTGAAAGTGCTTTATAAATACTGCTGTTGACTTCTATGGGGAAAAAAGTTAGATCCATGAACAACTACATTTTACTCCAGTTTAGTTTCCAGTGTGTTAAAGAGTCTGTCTGTGGATGCTATAGAGTCATAGTGGTGGTCAGTCAATCCAGTTGTTGCAGCTGTCCCATTTTAGGATACAGAAGGACTTCTAAAACAATGGCAGCTTTATCAAAGAAAACAAAGAACTGTTTAAATTAATTTATATTGTTTTAATAAGCAAGTGCCATAGTGACAGAAGAGTAAAAAGAAACATACTAATTTAATTTGAATACAAGTAATTGATAAATGCAGAGTAATCAATCTGTAATATGGACATGCTTCTGTAATAGATAGTATTTTCATTGGATATATCTTGTTTTAACCAGAAGTGTGTGAATATTTCTTTTTACCTAAAACATCTAAGATTTGTTTGTACACTTAAGACAGCTAAATGAGCCCAGAGAGCAATCTGGTTCAGGTTTCTCCCTTACTCTAAGCTCTAGGATTCTCAGATTAATCAGAGACTGAAAACAATGGAATATTTTATTGTGCTACTTCTTAGGTTGTTTTGTAACAGCAGCATTATGAAACTGCAACTGGGATTTCCTTAAAGTAATATAGCAATGCATTATAAAGAATGTGATCCCGAAACATGACTTGTATCCTGATTAAACAACAAATTGTTGTACCGACTCTCTAAAAAAAGCCACTTGGAACAAGTTTTTATTGCTTCCGAGACTCATTCTTTCAAATCCTGCTGGTAATTTTTTTTTTTTTTTTTCTTCACAGCTCTTTTCAGTTTAATCAAAGAGGATTTTTGCCTTTGTTGCAGTGCTGCAAACTAGCACCATTCAAAAACCTGGCCATAGCCAAAAATGATGCACAAAAACTGTCTGGTTTCCAAATGAAGCTGAAGGGGATAAGTACCCTTTTTCAGTTCCCTCAATGAAAACATTGATTCTTAATAAAAAGAACAGCAAGCTATAGTATGCTCAGATCCTGAGCTGCTTTGTTGTTATTTGTTCAAATACTGCCTATACGTTTTCAGATTAAAATTAGTTTTAGTTTTGCTGGATAAAATTATAAATACAAAAGAAAAACCATCAAACATTCAGCTGTGTCTGTGAATCATTAATGGTGCTCTTCAGCAATCTTTGCATGTATTTCTGCATAGGGAAAGGTACTGTGTTACTGCAAACTGTCAGTGCCCTGGGACATGTGATGTAAATTGGCATAGGATCTTGGGAGAGAATTAGCCTTTTATGTTTGAGTTGTTAACAATCTGCTGGCCTTTTCTCTCTAGCACCAATGACTGGTAATTGTTTCTCTCTCTTGGTTTGGTTTTGGGTCTGGGGTGGGTTTTTTCTTTTGTTTTTTTTCCCCCTTTTTCTTTTTTTCCCCCATTAAGGATGTAGACAGCAGTCTAAACTTTTTTCAGTAACTGTCAAGTATTATCTGCTACAATAGAGAACAGGCATTTTGCTGCTGAGTTTGGACAGTAGAACATTTAATGTGTAACATTTGAAGACCACTGATTCTCTGTTCTCAAAGGCATATTGCAGCTATTACAATTGACTGCATTCTGCAGATTGTGAAGTTAAGTCATATTATAGGATGGCAAGATCTTTTTTATTGTCTTAAGTTGCCTGTGTTTTTTAACTTGTCTGCCCCTCCTCCTCCTCCTCCCTCAAATCCCCCTCTTCTAGAAACAAAGACTTGTTTGTTCCTTCTCTGCCTGTGAGGTCCTTGCAGCCTCCACTGTGTGGGTGCAGAGCCCCTTATTTAAATGCTTTCCATAGCCATGGAAGGTAAGGAACAGGATGCGTTAGAAAATTGATAAGTCTTAACTCTAATAGATAAATGAAGCTCTTTGCCTTTTAATTCAAAGTACTTAAAAAGAGCTGTGCGTGTCAGGATCATCACAAACCCATGAGGTGGGGAAAAAAAAAGCTTATCTGAGATCATGTTAATAAGCATATTCTTTAGAGTGCAGATTTCTGCAGCCACGGCCTCAGTAAATAACGGAGAATTGAAAATTAAAAAAAAAACCCCAAACCAAACAAAACAACCAAAAAACAAACCAACAACAAAAAATCTTTAAAACCTCCTGTTTTTTCCTGTCACTTGAAATAATATGTGTATTTTCTTCTTTTCATTAAATATTGTGTTGGAAATTACAGAAAATTACATTCTTCTTTCTGTTTCCCTTGAAGATAGCATTTTTGTGTAATTAGCCAAGGTGGCTGAAAATCATTCAGTGTTATTGCTGTTGCTTTTTTTTTCCACGGGTTCTTCACTTGGATATGTTGTTAAGTCGGTAAAATTCAGTTAGTATCTCCTTTTAATGTCCAAATTTTTAGTTTAATTTCATAGTTAAAAATAGTTCCCTACATGAAAAACATCTCCATGGTCTGTTCTGAGAAGACTTTAAAGTCTTGTCAATTTGAAGTCTTTTGCACTTGCATTCTTGAAATAATAAAATGCTCAGAAAAAATCTTTTTCATGAATACCTGAATAAGAATTTAGAAACTAGACTTTTAGGTTTGATTTCTGAATAGCTACCAAACCTTGTAATTAAATTTCCCCCAATATTTATTGATGAATAAATCATGGAGCACATGTCTTATGAGGAGCAGCTGACAGAGCTGGGGTTGTTTAGCCTGGAGAAAAGGAGGCTGAGGGGAGACCTTATCACTCTCTACAGCTACTCAAAAGGAGGTTGGAGAGACATGGGGGTTAGTCTCCTCCCAAGTAACAAGTGATGGGACAAGAGGAAATGGCCTCAAGTTGTGCCAAGGGAACTTTAGATTGGATATTAGGAAGAATTTCTTTGCTGAAAGGGTTCTCAGGCATTGGAAGGGGCTGCCCAGGGCAGCGGTGGAGTCCCCATCCCTGGAGGGATTTAAGAGTCACACAGACATAGTGGTGAGCAACACGGTTTAGTTGAGGACTTGTCAGTGTGAGGTTAGTGATTGGACTCAATGATCTTAAAGGTCTTTTCCAATCTAGGTAATTCTGTGATTCTGTGAAAATTAAGTATACACTGAAGTCTTAATATAGTATGAAATTCCTGTTTCAAATACACTTTTAGTTAGAAACATTACTTGCAAAATGGACATTAGAAGGCATTTCAGGGATCTATTCAGGATGAGCATTAAAATTAAAAAAAACATCAGACAAGAGTGAGTTGTTTCTTATGGTTTTAGTTGCGAAGTCAGTAGATGGGAAGAGTGGAGCAAACTGTGACCAGAGAGAACAGGAATAATAGAAGCAGCTGTCAGAAATATACAGGTGTATAAAATGTGAAGAGTTTGGTGTGAGAAGAAAATTCTTTCCAAAGCTTCGTATTAGTGGAAAAGAGACCGAGGGATGTAATACCTGTGTGGGGCATGTAGGAAAAACACATTCGTAACTGTTGAAGGGAAGTTAGTGATATTGCACTTAAGTGTTTAATTAAGTTTAGAAACTTAATTTTTTATGAGGTTATCTGTAACATGACTTGTCTGTGAACTGCATGCGACAGGGACTCCAAAACCATGATTATGTAGTTGGAGACTAGACCATAAAGGCAGCATTTTAACCAAAAGAAACCTGACATTCTTCAGCTTTGGGTACTTTTTTTTTTTTTTTTTACAAGCTCGGTAGTTTGCTTTTAACTTAGAAGTGCTTCTTTCAGGTGATTGTAATTTTCTAACCTTTGTCCCTTTACTTTCCACTGTAATTAATCTTCCGTGTTGTTTAATAACAGGGTTTGAACCCTGGAACTTCTGAAGGGTAGCACAGACTTCTGCTTGAGTTGCAGAATTAGCAGCAAGAGCAGGCGGCTGGTTTCTGTTGTCCCCTACTAAGCCCTTCATTGTCTGCTTTCAAGGTGAAACAGGATAAGGTATAAAAAGCGAAAGGCACTGTCCTGGATCCGGACTTGATAGGATTCTGTGTAAAAAGAGAAAAAGGATGTATTCCCCTCTCCAGCAGTGTCATGTCTATCTTGTCTGGAGCTGTTAGGTGGGCTGCCTTTCTTTTTGCATTGCTGTCTCTGCTTTCAACTTTGCCTGAATTTGATAGATGTACATAGTCTAATTGCTGTCAGTCTTCCAGCAGAGATTGCCAGTGGAGGTCCTGGAGGTTGTAATTGCAGTGCACTGCTCACATCCTTGCAGGTCAGCTGTTGGTGCTGTTGACACTTTTGCTTAACTGTTTCTGCTGTCTTGGGGCATATGAACCTTCTGTGTCTGTTCAGCCAGAGGAACAAGCTGTCCCATCTCTTCCTGTTGCTGGCCTAGGGACCACAGCTCATACTGCAAAGCTGGTTGATTGGCTCATCATAGTCACTTTCTTCCTGAAGTCAGTTCTGAAGGTGAAGTGATGCTGAGTGTTTTGTAAGACCAGCTGCTTGATTTTAAGCTTTAATCCACAGCTACATTATTTTCCCACTAATTTTTTTTCCCTGATGGGTCAGGATGGGACTTGCAGGTTGGAGTTGAACATCCAGCCCTTTTTATTCACTCGGTTGTTTATACTTTGTACTGGGATTCAGTTTCTATTCCTACTTCACCTGTTCACGAAGAAGTTTTATCTTATTTATGGTCATATATATGAAGCTCTCTCACAGGTAACTACATAAAAGATTATTTCAAAGTTTTTCAAGCTATTTGACACTTGATTTTGTTTTGACTTGGCTCATGAAAATGTGACCCACTTGTCCACTAGAGTGTTAACTCAGTGTTGAACCTATGGAATTGTTGAAGGGGTTGACTAGAGAGTTCAGTTTGCAACTGTTCTGCACCTTTTTTATTTTTCTTTGCCGTTCTTACTGCAGTGAGTATATAGTATTTTTTTTTCCTATGTTACCTCTCAATGGAAAGATGAGCTGTGGCAAAGAGAAAAGCTTCAGAGTAAAGCTATGAAGCAAGAGCCATTTTTAATGCTATTATGAGATAAATATAGTAAGGTTTTCTTGGAACAGAAGAAAAGCACTACTGTACCTTAAGTTGAACATTCAAAAGACGGTGGAGACTGAAGGGCTTTTTGGAGAAAAGATGCTAGAGATTCTTTATGAGATAATTCTCCTTTCTTATGGTAGTTAGAAGTGTTACTGTTCCAGGAATCCTCTATATATGATGAAAACATTAATTCAAACTAAGACAACAGATGGTTTCCTTTGCACCAAATCCCTGTCATCTTAAAAGAAGCTCACTCCTTTTATTTTGTTTTTACTTAGTTACCATAAACCATAATCCTTATTCCCAGAAAAAAAGAAAAAACCCTACCAGTCTTCCATCACAGCTTCAGCAAATGCATTCTGCAGCGTATTGTGAACGTTAACAGATTCAGGCTGTTCCAGACAACAAGATGAAGAGCTAATTCCAAAACTGAAAGCCCCTGAAAATAGTGACCTTGTAATAAATTCAACCCTCCCCAACCCACTTTCGCTGCGGGAACTCCAGTGATTCTGTTGACTTTAACCATACTGGTCTCATGTGGGGGAAAAATAAGGTCTGTCAAGTAGATACATCCCAGTCATGCTTGATTTTATAAAATAAAATTGTCTTAGGTCTTGCTTTCACGGGGGAAGAGAAGATGGGTTCTCATTGTGCATTAGGCATATAAGATGACACTTTTTCTTCTCCACACCCCAGAAAAGATGCATCACATACTTGTGGGATAAAAGAAAATGAAACACTAGCAAAATGTTTCCTGTGTTCATGGCAGTGTATTTGGCTGTATAATTCATTTGCCATTTCTCTACCAGCTCTAATTTTGCATGTCAAGATGCCCTAAATGGGGTCTTCAGTGCTCAAAACTTGATGCGACAAGGATGTGAATAATTGTTGCATGACCAGCATCATACTGGCAAGAATGGTGGCTTTTAACCAAATGTAGTTTGATGTGAGATGATCAGTTTGGTCATTCTGTATGTTCTCGAGTTTAATGATTCTAAGATTTCACATGAATAAGAAAAGTAGTTTTGTATTATTTATGTCTAAATTGAGAATATTTTATTAGGAAGAAGAGAGCGAGATCCTTATAATTAAACTTGAAATACTTTACTACCACATCTGAATTTTTCACCAACTTACACATTTAACTGTTCTCAGAAGCTTTTAGAACAAGTGTGTACTCTTAAACATGAGACTGTTTCATTGATTTCACAGAAATAGCAAGTGCATACATTTCACACTCTGAACATCAGTGTAGCTGCATGTTTTGGATTGTCATGGCTTGTAGTTTTATAAAGTTTTTAATATATGCCTTCTAAGGATAATTGCTTCCTTGCATGTATTTGTTTGAATTTCATTTTTAAATGTCTATTGTTTTGGTTCCTTAGCCATGAATCAGCGAATCAGCCAAAGTGCTCCAGTGAAGCAGCCACCCCCTCTGGCTCCTCAGAGTCCCCAAGGTGGTGTGATGGGTGGGAGTACCTCCAATCAGCAGCAACAGATGAGACTTCAGCAGCTACAGATGGAGAAGGAAAGGCTGAGACTGAAGCATCAAGAACTGCTTCGGCAGGTGAGGCCACAGGTTAGACACCTACTTCCACTATTTCTTTTGTATGTTATGTTTTGTTTTGACTAAGTTGTTATTTCAGTGAGTCTTAAACTCCAGTGACTGTACAAAGAGTTTTGAGATCTAAAAAGGTCTGAATTCATTCTGTTACTGGTAGCAGATTGATAGTGAAAGCATCTGACTTAGCAGACTGAAGGATTTTGCTTTCCTCCCTCATTCCTCTAAGAAAACTCTCCGAGAACAGGCTTCTTTAGATTTTGCTTTCCTCTCGCATTCCTCTTTCTAAGAAAACTCTCCGAGAACAGGCTTCTTTACTGTTGGGATGACATCATGGACTGTTGATCTGATTGGATATCCCTCTTGAGAATGTATTTCATATTCATTGAGTTCTGAGTCATGCAAAAAGGCAAGAAGTTGGTTCCCAAAGCTGCTGTAGCTCTCCCTTTAAGTGGAGGAAAGTCTTTTACTTTTAGAATCTGTCACAATCTGTAGGATTCCGAAGTACTTTTAAAATTTATATAAGATTCATTGAGGAGACACTTTGTTGCTAAAATCTTATCTGTTTAACAGTGGAGTGGAGCATGGAACAACTGAATCACTGATGCTGCATTTTGAATTTGTGGTTTTCTTATGCTGTAGAATTTAAAACTTCATAATTAGGCTGCAAGCTGTTTTAGTATTTTTCCACTATATGAATATAGCTGTAGAAAATGTTCAAGTGTAGGACTGGACACTGGAATCTCTGGATTTTTAATTCGGGCTTGACTTCCTTTTTACTCTAAGCCTTCTGCTTTGGTTTTTCCATCTAAATGTTTTAAGGGTTACTACCATCTGTGCTAGATACTTAGGATAATCTTTGGTTATTTGACACTGCCAGAGAAAGCACTAATCTTTTCTTTGAGGGAAACCTTCTAAAATCTTACCCTGTTCCCTTTTCACTTTGGGTGATGGGCCTTGTATCAGGAGAGGATAATACCTTAATGTCCTCAAAGACAGCTTTTCTCTTTCTTCATCATCTGCAGTATTCTGTCCTGGAATCTGACTCCCGTTATCCCCTCTGTAGTCAAGGCCTGTTTTATAGGAATCTTCAACATCTCTTGGTGTAAGATGGGTCATCTTTACAGCCATTACTTTTTATAGTACTCTAGGTAAGAACACATTGCAAAGGTGGCATCAGGACTTTCTCTCTGCTTAAGCACCTGGGCTTCTGCTGTTCCTGCTTTGCAATTAATCCATCAACAAACACTTTACCCTGTGCTAGCATGCTTCTAGGTAGGCCTTCTGATTGTCTTCTTGCCTCAGTTGTCATTGAGAACCTGACTAACTGTGGACCAGGTGACAGCCAGTTCCCTTCATGTTGTCCTCCCTGGTCATTAAGCTTATCTGTCAAATACGCATCCTTGGTAAACCTGTGAGTTTTGTTTCACTGTGTCATGATTTTCATAGTTTCTTAACTCCCTTATCCTGTCTCATCTGGCCTGTCTTGGGGGCTTGATACTACAAGATGGTGTTTATAAGACAGTCTGCATAGGCAAACCATGCAGCTAAAGTAATTTTTATCCATCTTATTTTTGCTCTTAGGCATTGCGGAATATCAATCCCAGCACAGCAAATTCTCCAAAACATCAGGTAGGCTCTTAACTGATGTTTCAGCATAAGTAGAAAAATGCAAGCATTAAAATAGGCTAGCAGGGGAACTTTTTGCTAAATGAAGGCGTTCTAAAAAAGAAAAACAATCAGGGGAAAAAAAAAAACGCTCTGCCATACACATTTTTTAACCTCTTCTCTGACCACTACCCTAACATTGTTTTTAAGAGTGCTGCATTACCACAACTAGATATCAATATTTAAAAGCAAATTAGGAATTCATTGCACATTTTTCTGCATTGAAAACAACCTTCTTGTTTAGCATTCTTGAGGATACTGCTGTTCCAATCCTGTTGTCATCAAGATGTGTATTTAAAGCAAACCTTCCATTATATCTAAGGTAGTAGTTTGACTTTTACGTACTGTTCATATGAATGTTCTTATCAGTTTGTTTAAGCAGGTATGATCTTAAAGAAGGATATCTGTAATCAGTTAATAAAAAGTCACTTGAAATATTTACTATTTTTAAGCATGTATAGTGTAACAAGTATTTAATATGTTAGACTAACAAAATAACTGCTGTGGGGATATAATATGTGATTATTCTATTTTGACATTTAACAGGCTTCTGCACAGATAAATTTTCTGTATAGGAAACAACAATTCTGAAAAGCCCACCAAGCTCAGACCAAAAGAAAAGTGGTCAAAATTGAAACGTAATAGACAGTTTAGTGCGGACTTCCTTTAGGCTCTTAAGCAGTCGAATATGGAATTAATCTCTGAAAGGGTGGATTTATGGATATGTTCACAGAGCTTCTTGCTATTGCTAACAGTGTTCTTAATCTGCTGGTTCTTAGGACAATATTTATATTAGCTTGTATTGTACTTAGTTTTTCTAAGAAAAAAAACCACTATATGCACTATGCAAGAAAAACAGAATAAAATAGGGTGTTCTGTGTTTGGAAGCCATTAGTACTGGTGTACTATTGCATTTGGAAGAGTACTGCAAAATTTGTATGTTACTAGTTGTCCTGAGAAGATCCCATCTTCAAAGTAGGAACCTCAGGCCTTAAAAACAGTACTGATACCCACGTAAAAATACTTTCTTGTTTGTTAATATCAGGGTAGCTCTAAAACTGAAGCATTTCAATTGGGATGTAGTAATTTCATTCATTTACAGAGCAATATCCACAAAATTATCTCATTGACCAGTAGTAGATCCCTACAATGGAGGAGAAAAAAATTCTTTAAGAATTGCTGGCATAGAAGGGAATAAGCAGAGAAGCACACTCCTCCACACCAGTTGGAAACACCTTATCTTCCACCACAGTTAAGTCATTCAGAAGGGATGTTTTTCTTACTAAATGCCAAAAGTGTATTCTATATTTTCTTGTATGCTTGAAGCCCTGTCATGCAATTGTTCACTATTCCACAGGAATGTCTTCCTGTTGCCAACTCAGAAACATCCAGCAAATAGAGAACTTCGGGATCATTTTCATAGTTAACTCAATAAGATCAGATTTTTTGAATTTCTTGAAATTCTGGCTTAAAACATTAAAAAGTTACAAAACCTCAAAATTATTGACAAATCTTTAAATGTATATGTAGTAGTCACTCTGCTTTGTTTGGGATGGTAACTGAGGAAATGATTTATGCAAAAATCAGGATTCCAGTTACATTTAAACTGGCTTCATACCAGGCTCACCTGTATGCTCACCTGCCTGGGATCAGTTTTATTAGACTGCACTTGCTAATGAGTCAGGCTGTGTTTGAGTGGTCTAGTGGATAGAAAAGTGGGCAATTATGTCAAATTAGAAGTTCTGTAATACTAGACTATTCATATTGTATCATCTGAATGTATTTTTTTGTGTTTTCTTATGTCACTTCAATAATGTAGTGAGCACCCACATGTGGCAGAAGGTGCTTAGAGAACTGCTTCTGGAAATTGTTCTCTAAAGACTTCTAGAGGCCTTGTACTATAGAGGCAAATGTTGTCTGTCTTCTCCAGTGATGCTGCTATTGAAGTCTCAATCTGTACATCCTGGCAGGTCATAGTCCATCTAGTGAATCTGTGACAAATCCACAGAAAGAATGAATGTTTCTTGGGTCAACTTTTTCTTTTTGACAGATCTTTTCTTTCTTTTTTGAATAAAATTAATGAAGCTGAAAGGAATTACCTGCTTTCCTGATGATAAAACTGTACTTGGAGGGAGAAGAATAGCTTCTCTTGCTAAATTTTAAATGTTCTTTCAGGGAATACTGAAAATAAAATCTTCATATGTTCAGTGCTCTTAATTCTGGGAAGACTTAAGTTTATTTTAGAGAGGGATTGTCAAGGTCTTCCATTTGTAAAGAAATTATATGACACCAGCATTCTTGAAGCTTGCTTCTAATGAAGTATTTATTTTCTATGGATTGAAAAAAACCCTGAGAAATATTCCTTAACTTTTAACTGGATCTCTGAGCTTTTCTTAATCATGGAATCAAATAGGTTTGAAGGGACTGGTGGAGGTCATCTAGTCCAGTATCCTGCATGCAGCCTAATCTCCTCTTCCTTCTTGACATTTTTGCCCACAAAACCTGTGTACATGGTTGTATTGATATCTTTGGTCAGGCATTTTTGGTACTGAGTAGTGCACATTGTGTCCTTGCCAGTTTTTGTGTCTCTGCCATGATGCAACAGTATCCTGTAAAGACACTAACACTCAAAGTGTTGCATATGCATTTAAATACCTCCTGGAATGATTAAACAATTACTCAGCTTCATCTTTTGTAGCAAGTGCTGTAAAAGGCTCTTCTTGTTTGAATGAGGATGTCCTTTATTATAGTACTAAAAATGTCCAAGTCAAAAGTATGTGAAACAAAAGTTATAACTTCTCTATTAATTGTGTATAAGGAAGAGCTATTGATACATGCAGGGAATTTGAAAACACCAAGCGTCTGTCCAGTTACTTACGCTCATCATCATCATCAATTGTGAACACCTTAAAGATGCCTACCTGTCTTATTGAGTGACTTGACTTCCTCTCCATCCTCAGTAGCTCTCCTTCCATTTTCCTGCAGTTAGCATCCAGTTGTCAACAATGTCTCACCTGAAGTAGCTGTCAGTCAACTTTTGTATAAGTCATAAAACTGGCTAAATGTTAGGTAACAGATTTCTTGCCATCCAGTATATGATGGAAAGAGATAGAGGCAAATAATGTGCAGGTACTGGTGTAATTATTTTTGGATGTTGTGCAGACTGCTTTCTTGTGCTAAGACTGGAAGATTTCTTACTTCTGTGACACTTATATGAGGGTATTTACTGGTAAGATCAGCACACTACGCAGCTGTTTACTTGATAGGTTCCCCTGTATGTGCTTGCTCATTCTGTGTCTGCCACTTGTTTCTAGCACTGAATGGAGATCCCTGTCTGAGAAGCAGGTACAGCCCTACTTCCTTGCTACTCTGCTCAGTTGTGTTTTCCAACTTACATTTCCCTTATCTCTGTGCTGCTTTCTTGGTAGTTCTGCACACCTGGAATGTGCTCTGTTCATTGTCTCCATTCTTTTGTCCTTCATATTTTATGAAGTACCTCTCATATTCTCTGTCCTATTGCCCCGGACTTATTTCTTACCAACTTCTGAGTGGCATGCTGTAGATTCCCATACTCAGTGAAGAATCCGCAGACATATGGCCAGTCTGTGACTGCTGAATCACTTGGATTTGTTTCTTTTTTTTTTTTTTTTGTATTTGCTCTTACTGCATAAAATGCAAGCACTTACTGTACTGAATAGTTACTGGGTTTGAAATATTATTTTAGTTTCCTATGATTCTTTTTTTAAAAAAAATCATCTTAGTTCGTGTTTGACACCTTTCATCAGCTTAGTCAAGATTTACAGTGTTCCAGGAAAGTATTAATTTCTTAGGACACTATTACTGTTTCTCAATAAAGGGTTTTTTGCAGTCACTTCACATGTATACCAATACAAAGCTGTGTTACTGTCACATTTGTGATATTTTCTAGAAAGTAAGGAAGGCATCATTAAGAACAGTCTTGAATTCTGTATTCTTGAACTTCCATGATGTTAGTGAAACCGGAAATTTTACTGAGGACTTGGGTTTTGGTTTGCTTGTGTGTTTTGTTTTATTATTTTTTTAAATCTTCCATGTAATATGTCTTTAAATAACAAGATATGCTTGCGTTCAAATCTTAGTGGAAATGATGAGCAACAGCTATTTTAGTTTATTAGTGAATACCAGTGTGTTGTCCCTTCAGTCTCTCATTTCCCATCCCTCTGTGTGTTATCTGAAGCTGACCTAGATTAACAAGATAAAAGACTCCTCTTGGTGTCATCAAGAGTGTTGGTGGAGGGGAGGTTGATGTTGGTTTTTTGTTGTTTGTTTGTTTTTTTCAGAGAGATAAGGTATTGAAGTGAGCCATTTGGTCTTTGAACACAACTTTTTTGACCAGTGAAGATATGGCCACTGGTATACAGAAACATTTTTGAAAATTATGTTTACAAGGTGCAGGAAGAAAATAACAAGTTGCAGCAAATTCATAGCTGTATGGTGTCTCTTGGTTTTAATTTGCCTTATTGCTTGATATTTGATAGAGAAAATGGTCTGTGATATGTCTTATTCTGAAGAGGTTCATTATGTGAGAAGTTTTCCGGGGGCTAGCTAAGACCGAGTGAAGTGTCCTTCCAACAAAGTTTTTTCCCATTTAAAATTTTTGCTTCTGATTGAACTTTTTAAATCAATAGTCACAAATAATACCTGAAACTTCTCGTTTTTTTAGAAGTAAATATTGTATCCCTCCTTTTGTTGTGTTTTACTCACTTGATAGCTCTTTTTACTAACATTGAGTTTTACTTTGTTCCTTGTCATTTCAAGTTTCCTATTAGATGTTTCTTTTGCACAATGAACAGAAATTGTTACTGATTTTTTTACTCTCCAAAATCAGTAACAAAATATTACCGGAGAACTGTCATGCAGCTAAGGGAGCTGAGCAGCATGTACAATATCAGAAGTAACTTGAATATTTGAAGGTAGGCAGAAATCAATTTTGTATGTGTTTATCTCAGTTTTCATTGAACTGTTGATAAGTTACTGTTACAGAATCACAGAATGGTAGGGGTTGGAAGGTACCTCAGGAGACGATCTAGTCCAACCCCTCTGCCAGAGCAGGATCTAGTCCAACCCCCCTGCCAAAGCAGGTTCCCTACAGCAGGTTGCACAGGAAAGTGTCCAAGCGGGTTTTGAACATCTCCAGAGATGGAGACTCCACAACCTCTCTGGGCAGCCTGTCCCAGGGCTCTGTCACCCTCACTGTAAAGAGTTTTTCCTTAAGTTTGTCTGGAACTTTTGGTGTTCCAGTTTTTGACCATTGCCTCCTGTCCTGTCACCAGGCACCACTGAAAAGAGCTCAGCCCCATCCATTTGGCCCCCACATTTCAGGCATTTATAGACATTGATAAGATCCCCTCTCAGTCTTCTCTTCTCCAGGCTGAAGTGTCCCAGCTCTCTCAGCCTCTCCGCGTAAGGCAGATGCTCCAGGCCCCTCATCATCTTTGTGTCCCTCTGCTGGACTCTCTCCAGAAGTTCCCTGTCCCTCTTGAACTGAGGAGCCCAGAACTGGACACAGTACTCCAGATGTGGCCTCACCAGGGCAGAGTAGAGGGGGAGGAGAACCTCCCTCGACATGCTGGCCATGCTCTTTTTAATGCACCCCAGGTTACCATTGGCTTTCCTGGCCACAAGAGCACACTGCTGGCTCATGGCCAGCCTGCTGTCCACCAGCACACCCAGGTCCTTTTCCTCAGAGCTCCTCTCCAGCAGGTCGGGAAAGGAGTTTAGCCGGAATAGTTTACATCACTAGGTAACAAACTGTTGTTGTTCACTGGACTACCTTCCAAAAATCTTTGTAATTAAGGAACTGACTCCTTTAGTCTGGGCCATAAATTCAGCATGTAATAACAAATCGTAGTGCTTTGTCTCTATATAGGCAACTGTTTCTAGGAAAGCACTTGCATTTTAGGTAGGTAAAGTTTAGTTCAGGTAATCTGACAAGTACCTGTCATTTATTCTGCATCATTTGCACAGATCTTTGTTAGAGAGTACCATGAGGCTTACAGGTAAAGCAGCACACCCACACCTATGCTGTGCCATGACTTCAGAAATTAATTCAGGAGAGGGCTTAACCAGCTGCCTAGAGCCATCCTAAACTGGGGGCTGAAGACTGCAGCTGGGGAGTTGTGTGGTACTTCTTAAGGAAAATATTTGCTTCTTAATAAGTGACTTCTGACCGAGAGGTCTGGTAGACATGCTCTGCCAAACTCAACTGCAGCGGTTTAAGATACTGAACTCAGTTGTCTGACAGAGATTGCCTTAATAATAAGGCAGCAGAATCCATAATGTAGTAGCTGCAGCATTGGTGTGGCTCCATTGTAAGACACATCAGACACCTGGTATATCAGACAAATTATTTCTCAGCTTGGTTGGTTTTCTGACTTGCCTTCATGTATGGCTGTACAAATACCAGTTCCAGCTGAAGGGAGGAATAAGAATATGCATTCAAAGGCTATCTGTAACTGTCAGTAAAAAGTCACTTTGGAATTGCCCCTGAGTTGTGACCCACAGTGATTAAGAGATCAATGCATACATCTTCCTCTTCCCTGACTAACAAACTCTGCTTCTTCTAAACCCTATTAAATAAAACAGAAAGTTTTGTCAAAGCATCAGGAATTTCAGCTCTGAGCTGGGTATCCTGTAGAAACTAAGGAGATGTTCCCTGACCTAGTTATTATTGGAATCTTTTGTATTTCTGATGAGCAGTACTCTAAGGTACAACTTTAAAGACTGTCTAGAAAATGCAAGCATGATTGGACATAAATAGGCAAGCGTTGTGGAAAGGGAGTCCTGTGTGGCTGGATTTGGGTGAAGGATATGTTGGCTGCCATCAAAATATACAGAATCTGGAATTCACATAGTTCAACTGCAAAAGCAGAATCGATGTTGTTCAGCCACCTTGGGAACTAAGTGCTTTAGATGTTCTCCAGTTTCTGAAATAGTACAACTTCATTCCTTATTGAAAACCATAGATCTAAGTGAAACTTTGTTTATTAGTTTGTGTGGCAAGAGCTGTAGAATTTGAGTTGTCTGTTGGTCTAAGTGGGGAATGC